>NC_043000.1:56240552-56268052 GCF_006345805.1 Octopus sinensis | reverse complement strand
TGAAGCTAGCTATGAGTGTAGCTCAGTGAATAGAAGTAGAAGATTATTATGATAATGTAGGTTGAGAATGTGTGATGTGTGGGGTCCTTGACACCAAACAGCTCATACCTAAAGAGAAGCAGGAGGCAGGGCAGTAAATCACATGAAATCATTGGTATTCAGCGGAAATCACGAAATTGAAAATGGCTCTAGATTATTAAGGATAGAAGTGGATTCACGCTACATTAACAAACAGATTTATAATGTTTGAAGATTAGGACTTGATCCATGAGGATGAAAGATAGAGACTCTAGGGAGTAAAGGCTGAATTGAAATAAATTATGTATGGTATGCCATCTTGATTATGAGAAAAGCTTGTTAATGGAAGTGAGGAGGGTATCGCTAGTAGAAACTGCAGGGAAAGTATTCATTACCACATAAGTTAGAATGGATGTATATATGTTACCAGCTGAGACATTCATATGTATCTTACTTTCCAATGTTGTGTGGTATAAATTATGCCAATACTTCTCAGTGTCAAACAACTTTGTGAAGAAAAAAGTATCAGTAGGTGGTTATTAATACTTAAAGTTTCAGGCCAACTAGTGTCAGACAAATATGTTAACTGAAGCATTGTTTTATAGCTGGATACCTTTCCTGTCACTGAACAATATCTGTTTATATATCTATGTGTGTGTATATGTGTGTGTGTATATATATATATATATATACACACACACATATATATGTATGTATAAATATGTGTGTGTATATATATATGAATATATGTGTGTTTATGCATGTATATAGATATGTGTGTGTATATATTATATGTGCATGAGTATATATATATATATATATATATATCTATATATTTATATATAGAGAGGAAAAGTGAAAAGAAATAAAAAATGCACACTAAGTATAAAAGCAAATGCTTTTTTTTATATAAAAACAAAGATTTATACATGCAAATAAATTATTTGAAGAGGAATTAAAAAATATAAAAATTATTGAAACCTGTTTCTATTATGCGTGCACACACACACACACACACACACACACACACACACACACACATGTATGTATGTATATGTGTGTGCATATGTGAATGTGTATGTGTGTATTTGTCTTAATATTTTACATTACTGTTTCTTAGAAATGAGAGAAAAGCTTTTGATTGCCAAGGTATTCACAACATCTAGGTATGTGTTATGCTCACTTCTGCCAAACTTTAAGTAATGTACCTCTGAGTCAAATAGTTAATACAGGTGGTTATAAATTCTATAAGCATGTTGAATGGTCTTTTCTTTCATTTGCACATGTTTCTCCTTATCTTCAGTCTCTGCTCTCTATATTTATATATGTGCATGTGTGTGTGTTTATATATATATGTATATATTTATATATAAATTTATATATATTCACACACACAATGTAGAGAAATAGATAGAGAGTAACAAAAGCATTTTGAAAATATATTGCAATAATTTATTCAGTATATACACACACACACATACACACATGTATGTATATGTGTGTGCATATGTGAGTGTGTTTGTGTGTATTTGTCTTAATATTTTACATGAGATTCACATTACTGGTTCTTAGAAATGAGAGAAAAGCTCTTGATTGCTCAGATACCTGCTTCTGAATGCCAAAGTATTCACAACATCTAGGTATGTGTTATGCTCACTTCTGCCAAACTTCAAGTAATGTACCTCTGAGTCAAATAGTTAATACAGGTGGTTATAAATTCTATAAGCATGTTGAATGGTCTTTTCTTTCATTTGCACATGTTTCTCCTTATCTTCAGTCTCTGCTCTCTATATTTATATATGTGTATGTGTGTGTATATATATATATATATGTATATATTTATATATAAATTTATATATATTCACACATACAATGTAGAGAAATAGATAGAGAGTAACAAAAGCATTTTGAAAATATATTGCAATAATCTATTCAGTATATACACACACACATACACAGATGTTTATATATATATATATATGGGTGTGCATGTATGTTTGTATGTTTACTACCAGTAGTAGTAGTAGTAGCAGCAGCAGTAGCAATAGTAATGGTAGTAGCTGTGCATGTTCGAGTGACAGTAGTAGTGGTGGTATAAAATCTTATGTTGCTTCTTTATATTGTTCTGTACCGTTATCTAACTGCTTAACTTCAAGAAATCTCAGTGCACCTGCTGAATTTGATTTCAGAAACAACCATAATATGCTTGCCCAAACATACATATATACATTGCTTACTGTTACCACACACACACATGTATATATATATATATATATATATATATATATATATATTTGTATGTGTATATATATATATATATATATATATATATATATATATATATTTGTATGTGTATATATATGTGTATTTGTATGTATGTATATATATATATACACACCAACACTTATTCATTTATGTATATACTACATATATATGTATATGCGCATCTGTGTATAATATCAGTAACCTAAACCATTCAGATATGCATTCTATCCTTCATGATTCTATAATTTACACAATCTAATATATAGAGAAGGAAATATCCTGGTGATGCTGACATATCAGTCATTCATCTCCTCCAACTATAATGATGCTTGCTTCTCCATTTGACATTTTTAAGGGCAAAGGAAAAAAGAAGATGATTTATTTTTAAATTTCATTTTATGTTTCACAAAGCTATTGCGAACAGAAAGAAAAATTGGAGGGAAAAAAAACAAACAAATATGATGGTAAAAGAGAGGAAAAAAAAAGTTTTCATGAGAAATCAAATTTGCAGGCAAAAATATAATAAATAAATATATAAAATGTTTACATCAAACTCTGAGAAAGGAAGAAAAAAAAATTTAATATGTGTCTCGTTTCATAGATTTCTTCTGATTTTGGTGATTTATTTCTAGTATGTCTATCAGAATATCTGAAGAAATTAAATGGTAGGGGGAAAAAAATAAACAATCAGCTATAAGTAACAATATACATACATATATGTATGCATGTGTGTATATAAAGATATATCTATATATACACATATATATCTATATATACACATATATATAAATATACGTGCGCATTTACGTATATGAATGGGTATACATATACAACCACTTTTATTTTCACCACATGAAGTTTTATAGGTAAAAGATTTTTATTGGCATATTTACTCAAAATTTAGGGATACCGACTCTAAATGTTAATAATAAAGTTGGGGTTTTTTTGCTGATTTTTTAAACTTTCTCTCCCCACCTTTTTCTTTTGGGGTGGTGATGGTGGTTGATATTTATTTTCCATATTTCACTTGCTTTTCTCTCCACCCTGTGTCTGTCTATACATCTTTCTCTCTCTCTCTCTCTCTCTCTCTCTCTTTCTCTGTGCATGCCTCTCTCACTTGTTGAGTATGTTTATTCTCAGTAACAAAACAGCGAAACTGTCAGATATATTTTTCATCATTTTAACACTTGAGTATATTCTTCCTGTTTTCCAAATGAATTTTTCTAGCAAATTTGCCAACTAAAATTTTCATTTGCATCTTGCTTATTTATTCTTTAATATACATTTTCTTTTTTCCTTATCATTTTATTTAAAAAAAAAAATCTTCGCTGCAACCATTTTAATAATTACCGAGAAGCAACGGAGATGATGAAAGCAAAGATTTGAGTAAAGATTCCAACACTTAGCTGCCAAATAAAATCCTGCTTATCTTCAAATTTGTAGTATTACATAGAATTGGTAAAAAAAAATTAAAAAAAGAAATAAGTGTTTTATAAATTTTTCTGAGATATTTTTGTTCTTTATTTTTTGCAAGGAAGGGAGTGGAGGGTTGTGGTGGCAATGATAGAGGTAACATTTTCTTTCATTTCAATTTAACAATTTAACGTTAACGTAGATAGCTTTCATATACTTCAAGAATACCTATGCATATTACATTCATGAATACATGCATTTGTACATTTCTGTATATTCATATGCATATAAATTCAGTCTCATTCACTATATATATATGTGCATGCAAGCATTCATTAATTCATTCATGCATACATAGATATTTACATAAATATATACATGTATACACATATGCTCACTCACACATACATGCATATATGAAGATTTGTTGACATTTCCTGTCAACAAATTGTGCTTTCCCAGTGCTTTTGAATTCCTCTGGACTAAAATATCCTTTACTTGAAAAACAGATAATGGTTGGCGAGAGGAAGAGCATCCAGTCATAAAAATCCTGCCTCACTTGTTTTCCACAGAAAATTAAATGTTGAATGAAATGAGCAAACACTATATAAATATAATCTTTATGTGTGTGGGTATACATGTATATATATAATCCTTTCGAGCGAATTTGTTGCCAGTGCCGCTGGACTGACTCCTGTGCAGGTGGCACATAAAAAACACCATTTCGAGTGTGACCATTGCCAGTACTGCCAGATTGGCCCTCATGCAGGTGGCACATAAAAGGATCCATTACACTCTCTGAGTGGTTGGCATTAGGAAGGGCATCCAGATGTAGAAACTTTGCCAGATCAAATTGGAGCCTGGCGCAGCCATCTCGTTCGCCAGTCCTCAGTCAAATCATCCAACCCATGCTAGCATGGAAAGTGGATGTTAAATGATGATGATGATTATGATAATAATGATGATATATATATATATATACATATATTTATGTGTATAGCAATTTGGTTTTTACATCTGTTTTATCATGCTAGCTTAAGTCAGTCAAAAGTATGTTATTGAGATATGGTTTTATTCCTGCTGCTATAGTACCTGTCTATCAAATTTACTCACAAGGCATTGATTGGCTTAGGCTATAGTGGAAAACTTTTGCCTGAAGTGCTGTGCAGTGGGATTGAACCAGAGACCACATAGTCGTGAAGTGAAATTCTTAACCACTTAACCATGCTTACATCTGAAAATATATTTCTACAAAGCAAACTTCTTAACTATACTGTTGTTCCTGCATGATATACATGTGTGTATGTATGCAGGTTTGTATCTATCTGCCTCTCTGTGTATGTATGTGTGTGAGGAAGGGAATTAACTCAGATGAGAGGCAGAATACCATCAATACTCCCTTGGTGAGACATCTACAGAGCAACTACTAACTAGCATTCATTGGACTGGAGAAGTACTTTGATTGGATGCTGCAATCTGTGTTTTTGTAATTGCTGAGAAAACTAGGCTTGAGGGAACTATGCACAGAGTTAAGAATGAGATCAATGGGGAGTTTAGTGTGCAGGAAGATGTCCACTCTGGCTTCAGTTCTCAGCCACTTCTATTATTATACTTCTCTAGTCCTTAAAAGTGGAGTTTTAAACTAGCTTTACTTAAGGATTTCTGTATATGCTGAATCTGCTTAAGAATTAAGAAAAGAGGCTTCAGTTAGCCCCTTCTATTTATTATATGTATTTCTCTAGTCTTTAAAAGTGGAATTTAACACCAGTTTTCCATAAAGATTTTTGCATGCTGAACACATGCTTAAGAATTAAAAAAAGAAATAATGATCATGAAAACAAAAAGCCTTGAATCTAAACAACTCAATGGAAACCTAGCTGAAACAAAAGTTTTAGTCTGCAGGAAAAAAAGACTGTATTTTACTGCTATTTGGAAAGTAACCAAACTTTCTAAAGGCGGCGAGCTGGCAGAAACGTTATCACCCCGGGCGAAATGCTTAGTGGTATTTTGTCTGCTGTTATGTTCTGAGTTTAAATTCCGTCAAGGTCAACTTTGCCCTTCATCCTTTCGGGGTCGATAAATTAAGTAGCAGTTACGCACTGGGGTTGATGTAATCGACTTAATCCCTTTGTCTGTCCTTGCTTGTCTCCTCTGTGTTTAGCCCCTTGTGGGTAGTAAAGAAATAGGTATTTTGTCTGCTGTTATGTTCTGAGTTCAAATTCCTCTGAGGTCGACTTTGCCTTTCATCCTTTCGGGGTCGATAAATTAAGTAGCAGTTACGCACTGGGGTTAATGTAATTGAGTTAATCCCTTTGTCTGTCCTTGTTTGTCCCCTCTATGTTTAGCCCTTTATGGGCAATAAAGAAATAAGAAAGTAACCAAACTTGGTGTGCAGAACTGGAGTAAGTAGAAGTTGACTGTACCTAATGTCAACAACACATACTTCGATGGAGCAGTAGGATCTGAAGTCGACTGATGTACTGGAATATGGTTTGAGATAATAGTTATAAGACTTTCAATAAAAATGTTCTTGTAACTGAAACAAAGGTTGTGATTTCAAACTTCTCTGTAAAAGTTCCAGTATGGCCCTTTAACTATTTAGCATTCAGGTTTCTTTGTCAAAGGTATTACTTATTTATTCACATTGTTTTGAATTAATTACACATATTGTAACTTCAAAATTTCAATGGTATGTTTTTATATTTTTGTGAACAACATTATATGTAGGTGTAAGAGATATGGTCAACTTTAACCTAAAACAGATAGAATATTTGGACCAGATATGGTTAGATTAAATGCTAAAGGTTTAAAGAAGGCACATAGCTACTTTACCTGCATTTATTCTTCTTAACTTAGAAATAAATGCCTCTGCTATTTTATACTTTAGTAATAACTAGTTTAAGTAATTTCATTTTTGGATTTGGTTTGCAAGATTCTTTATATGAGTTCGTGTGTTGAAGCATGTTGTGTCTGGGGAGAGTCATTTTCTTTTAGTGCCTTATAATATAACACACTCACCGGTAAAATTTCCACTTATTTCTTATTTTTATTTTCCTAAAATTTTCGTTGCATCTTGCAACCTTTTCAATAGTCTTGACTGATTGGTACTTAATTTATTGACCCTGAAAGGATGAAAGGCAAAGTTGACCTCAGTTTAAGTAATAGAATATGCAAATTAGGATTTGATTGCAATGTAATAATTTTTGATATTATTGTCCACTAAGCTTTTGTGGATTATCAAGAAATCATGCAGCCAGTATTTATCTATGTTTCCAGCTGTTAAATGGATGAGGGATAAGCATATAAAAGAACCTCTACATCAGTGGTTTTCAACTGGGGTGTCACAACACTCTATATCGTCAAATCACAGTAGTTAGGCATACTGAGAGGTTTCCTCTGGAGCTTATAATTTTCTTTATTACAGTAAATCAAAGTGCTATCATTCTCTGTTGATTGAAGAAAAATAACCGAGTTGAAACAATAAAGTAATTAATCAATCAGTTAATCAGTTGCTCTTGTCTGTTATAAACAGTTTCTCTGAATTACAAATGCAGTGATAACAGAGCACTCTCCTTCAATCATCATTCATCATCATCATTGTCACCACCACCATCATCACCATCTTCATTTTGTTTCAGTTTCTTTCATGCTTGCAAGAGTTGGACAGGTGTTATCATCATCATCATTGTCGTCGTCGTCGTCGTCGTCGTCCTCCTCCTCCTCCTCATCATCATCATCATCGTTATCATCTTCCTTTTATATCAGTTTCTTTCATGCTTGCAAGAGTTGGACAGGTGTCATCATCATCATCATTGTCATCGTTGTCATCCTCTTCCTCCTCCTCCTCCTCCTCCTCCTCATCATCATCTTCATTTTATATCAGTTTCTTTCATGCTTGCAAGAGTTGGACAGGTGTCATCATCATCATCATTGTCATCGTTGCCGTCCTCTTCCTCCTCCTCCTCCTCATCATCATCGTTATCATCTTCATTTTATATCAGTTTCTTTCATGCTTGCAAGAGTTGGACAGGTGTCATCTACTACTTAGCTACTTGCCACTTGCTGTGGCCTGCCAATGATGTGAAAATTTAATAGCAGCATTTGAACTCGAAACATGAAGAACTCTAACAAATGTCCCTAGGCATTTTGTCTGTTGTTGTAATAATTCTGCCAATTCCATATTTTTAACATTTGCACAGGACCACTAATCTGTAAGAAGACAACCCCCTCCCATCCCACCAGTGTTTATTTTATGGACCACCAAAGAGCGTCAAAAGCAGAATTGGTTTGGACAGGGTTTGAGCTCAGAAGGCCTGAAATTTTGGGGGAGGGGTGCCAGTTGATTAGATCAACCCCAGTATGCAACTGGTACTTAGTTTATTGACCCTGAAAGGATGAAAGGCAAAGTTGACCTCAGCTGAATTTGAACACAGAATGTAAAGACATGAAATACCACTAAGCATTTCGCCTGGCATGCTAACGTTTCTGCCAGCTCACCACCTTCATCATCATCATCATCGTTTAACGTCCGTTCTCCATGCTAGCATGGGTTAATGTTGTATAATAACAAGTTGGTAATGGTAGAACTGCAGTGAAGAATGGAGTTCTTGGAAACATCAACATGTCTCTGTTATCTGATCTAAGTTACTTTTGTTGCCAGGTAACTATATGACAGCTATATAAAACCCAAATACTGTATAATTAGCGGAAGAACTCAGTATGCAGAGATGTATTTAATCTTTGAAAAAAAAATTTTTTTTTAATATTTATATATTTAAACCATGTTTACTTTTGTTGTGGCATAATATTTAGACTATAATCCTGAGTGTTTTCAGCAAGTATGCAGCCATATACACATACTCTCTCTCTCTCTCTCTCACACACACGCCCACAAACATGCATGTGCATGAGTTCATATATATATGTGTGTGTGTGTGTGTGGTGTGTGTATGTATATATTATATCTATGTATACATGTATTTTAATCATATAAATATGTTTTAAGCATTAAGGATACTGTCACATACTGACGCATATATGGCAACTGTCTTTATTGGAATCTTGTATATGTCACTAGCAAGCATTAATAACAAGGACAACCTTTGCTCAAAAGACTATCTCTTACAGATCACTGACTGCTGTCATTTGTAATCAATGAAACATTTACATAATATGTTTGCTCTTGAACTGCTTTCTAGCAGAAATTTATTTCTTTATCAAGACATTGTTCTCATGTGGCTAAAATTCCAAGCGTTCGCATTCTACATATTTAGTCCTTTATCTACTCTGAAATAAATCAAAATGCTGTTTTGTATTAACATGATTTATTACAGATATTAGAAATCAGTCTTGTAAGGACCCAAGAGAAGAACTCTCATGTCTGGCTAATCGAAAATTAACAAAAAAAAAAAAAAGAGGAAAAAAAATGTAATATTAACTTTATTGCAACTTTACAACATAATAGTTTGTGCACTAATCTTTTTGCAGTCCATCTTTGTATCCTGTAAAGAGACAGGAAGCTTAACACACATCTCAAAATAGTATAAAAAAATAAATCCAATATCAGTTCAGTTCA
Organism: Octopus sinensis; assembly: GCF_006345805.1. Taxonomy (NCBI): domain Eukaryota; kingdom Metazoa; phylum Mollusca; class Cephalopoda; order Octopoda; family Octopodidae; genus Octopus; species Octopus sinensis. The sequence continues at coordinate 56,258,781 of NC_043000.1, read as the reverse complement.
CTTCATTTTAATTTGTAGTCTTTGTATAGAAATACATATTTGTATTGAAGCACATACAAATTGGTGACCTTATGATGCCAATGTTATATTAGTATTTAATGGTTTGCTGCAGTACTAACTGCCGAAGCATGTCAAATAATCCATTCTGTTATAGGTACAAGAACTGAAATTTGTGTGTGCATGTATGTGGAATGGTGGTGGTTAGTCTCTTATATCAACCCCAGTATTTGATTGGTACTTGTTTCAGCGACCTCAGAAAGATGAAAGGCAAAGTTGACCATGATGGAATTTGATCTCAGAATGTAAAGATGGATGAAATGTTGCTGAGCATTGCATCCAGCATGCTAATGATTCTGCCAGTTTGCCACCTTAATGCTTGTGAAATAATGAGCATAGTGTATTATAATACAGATGGATTAACATTAATCATCATCATTATCATCATCATCATCATCATCATCATCATCATCATCATCATCATCATCATCATTGTTTAACATCCGCTTTCCATGCTAGCATGGGTTGGACGATTTGACTGAGTTCTGGCGAACCAGATGGCTGCATCAGACTCCAATCTGATTTGGCAGAGTTTCTACAGCTGGATGCCCTTCCTAACGCCAACCACTCCGAGAGTGTAGTGGGTGGTTTTATGTGCCACCAGCACGAGGGCCGGTCAGGTGGTACTTGTAATGGTTATGCTCAAATGGTGCTTTTTATGTGCCACCTGCACAGGAGCCAGTCCAGTGACACTGGCAATGATCTCGCTCGAATTACAATAATTTACTAAAAAGAAATAATCAATATAGAAACATGAATGGAGAAATGTGAAATGAATTGTCTTATTCAAGGATACAGCATGTCGTCGTATCCAGAAATTGAATGTGATCTTGTGATCACGGGCCAAATTCTTATAGAGATAATATCACACTGAAAAGCCTATAATTTTTTGTTGTTGCTATCTGAATTAAAACTGAGGGCTTTAACCAAGTAAAAACTCTGGTAAATCTCCTCTGTCAATAGGAGTCATAACAGTGACTATTCCTTTGAAGAGTTTAGTCAAACAAACTGACCTCAGTACTTATTTTTTAAGTCTGGTCCTTCAGCCACTTTTGCTGAACTGCTAAGTTACAGGGATGTAAACAAAGCAACACCGGCTGTCAAGTGGTGGTGGGGGACAGATACATGCACACACATACACATGCACACAACAGGCTTCTTTCAGTTTCTGTTTACCAGATCCACTCCCATTACTTTTTGGCCAGCCTGCAGCTACAGTAAAATACACTTGCTCTTGGTGTTACACATATATATGTAAGTTATCTACACTTGCAGCAATTGAGCAACACTTTACAATGTGTACTTAAGGTGTACTAGTTAGAAACTTATCTATTGCTTCACAATGTTGTTAAATAAAAAGAGTCAGATGAAAGCCTGAATAGTAAGCAACCAAGACTCACTTCCTTGCACTGTTTTCTCTGTTCAAGTCTCATTTTTGTTGACTTTGCTCTGTGGTATGAAGCTTGCTTCCCAACCACATGACTCAGGGTTCAGTCCCACTGTATGGTACCTTGGACAAGTGTCTTCTATAGCCTTGGACTGACCACAGTCTTGTGAGTAGATTTAGTAGATGGAAATTGAAAGAAGCCTATCGTGTGTGTGTATGTATGTGTGTGTGTGTGTATATATATATATATGTCTGTGTATGTGTGTGTGTGTATATATATATATATGTATAGAAATTAAATATAAATTATAAATTACAAAGTGGGACAAGAACGCAAAAACACACAAAGAGACGACACAAAAAAACAGACGGGTCACTCGAAGCCTCTAATCTTCAGTCGGGAACCGGATCATCTTAGCAATTTCGGCTGTTTAATCTCGATATCGCTCCGATCCGGCCAGCCCCAAAGAAAAACTAAGCCACGGGCATTAGATTTCTTGGAAAGAGGATCGAATGTATACGAAACAAGGACAGGATGCCACACGAATATAAATACAAAAAACAAAAAATAGAAATAAAAAACAAGAATAGTAAACAGGACAAAAACAGCGGGTGTCTTACGACTTCAGACAATTTTTAACTTATCTTGGCTTGCGTATGTCTGTGTGTGTATTTTTGTGTATGTGTATCTATCTCCACCACCACTTGACAACTGGTGTTGGTTTCTTTATCTCCATAATTTGTCAGTTCAGCAAAAGAGACCGATAATATAAATAAGCACTAGGCTCAACAAAAAAAAAAGTATTGGGGTGAATTCATTTCACTAAAGTTTCTTCAAGGCAGTGCCCCAGCATACCCGCAGTCTAGTGACTGAAACAAGTAATCGATAAAAGTAAAAGATAAAAATAATTAAGGTGGCTGTGTGGTAAGTAGCTTGCTTACCAACCACATGGTCCCGGGTTCAGTCCCACTGCGTGGCACCTTGGGCAAGTGTCTTCTACTATAACCTTGGGCCGACCAAAGCCTTGTGAGTGGATTTGGTTGATGGAAACTGGAAAAGCCTATCGTATCTATGTATATATATATGTATGTGTGTGTATATGTTTGTGTGTCTGTTTGTCTCCCCAGCATCACTTGACAACTGATGCTGGTGTGTTTACATCCCTGTAACTTAGCAGTTTGGCAAAAGAGAACAATAGAATAAGTACTAGGTTTACAAAGAATAAGCGCTGGGGTCGATTTGCTCGACTATAAAGGTGGTGCTCCAGCATGGCCGCAGTCAAATGACTGAAACAAGTAAAAGAGTAGTAATGAGTGTAAGGTCAAATCAATTGATTATGTTACTTTTTATTATGTAGATGAATAGATGCAGTTATGGCTAAGTGGTTAAGAAGTTTGTTCCTAAAACACAGGATTTCTGGTTCAGTCCCACAGCACAGCATCTTGAGCATGAGACTTCTAACATAGATATGGGCTGGCAGATGAAAAACTGCATGTAAGTCAGCCACTAGTGTGTATGTATGTGTGTGTGAATATGTATATACATTTATATATATATATATATGTGTATATTTATATGTACTAGCTGGACCCGTGAGAACTTCACAGACAACATAAAAAATGTAAGCATCTGTAAATTGTGTGCTGGTGCCATGAGAAATGTTTCTATATTGTGACAGTTGCAGTAATATCCAATATTGGCTGAGGACCCAGTATATAGCATATGGTAATTAATTATATTGTAGGAAAGTGAAAGTAACATCCAATATTTGCTGTGGTTATGTATCTGTTGGCTAAAAAAATACTGATAAACATTCTAAAATGCAAAACAAACGCCACCTTCCTTTCAGTCACCACTCACTTTCTGTCTCACTCCCTCTCTGTCCCTCCTCTCTCCCACTTTACCGTTCACTTCAAGTATACCTCCTCTGCTTAACACCTTTTATTTTTATTTTTCTGTCTACCTCTCCCTTCATTAGTATAGAAAAGCAACAGCAACATCCACAAATATTTGCTGAGAAAGAGACAGATATATGGAGAGAGAGGGAGAGAGAGACAGAGAGAGAGAGTGTATGTATGAGAGAGAGAGAGAGAGAGAGGGGCAGACAGACAGAATAACTGTCAGACAGACAGACATACAGATAGATGGATGGATAGATAGATAAATAGATAGATAGGTAAATAGACTGCTGTTAGGACTGGATTAACACCCACAGTGACCCTAATGGCTAAAAAGATTTTCTTGCCCCTGTATTGGATCTTTTTTTCATTTTCTTCCAGCCACTTGAAGATTCATCTTGCTTCAGTCAACTCATTTGGTCAAAATGAGTTGTAGCTGTAATGCAAAGGGGCCAGCCTTGTCACATTCTGTGAGAGGCTGAATCTCCCTGAGAACTACGTTAATGGTATGCATGTCTGTGGAGTACTCAGCCACTTGCGAGTTAATTTTATCCTGGTGTGGTAATGAAAAGTGAAAGTGACATCCAATATCTTCTGGATATTTGTTTTTGATTTTCCATTGTGTCTATGTATCAACTTTTCTTTGGATCTATGTATCTACTTTTCTTTTGATGTATGTATCAGTCTACTCTGAAAATACTGATAAACATTTTTCTTCCTTTCACTCACTCTCTCTCTCTCACTCTCACTCTTTCTCTCCCTCTCTGTCCCTCCTCTCTCTCTCTCATTATGTCATTCACTTCAACTATACCGCCTTTATTTCTCTTTTTCTTTATACCTCTCCCTTCAGCTGTAGAAAAGTAACAGTGACATCCACAGCTATTTGCCGAGAGAGAGAGAGAGAGAGACAGACAGACAGAGGGAAAGAGAGAGTGTCTGTGTTAGAGAGAGGGGCAGACAGAATAACTGTCAGCCGGATAAATAGATAGGCAACATTTCTTTTTGCAATTTCCATGTTTTCAAAAGCTTTATCATATACTGTGGAAAAGTTTTCCAGCGTTTTCTGTATGAGAATGGTTCCATTCTCTTTCCCTATTATTCTCTATCCACTCCCTTCCTTCACCCAGTCTATCTCTCCAAATCTCTCTCTTTCCCTCTCCTTCCTCTATGTCTCCTTGCCTCTAACTGTCCTGTGTTATATTTCTCTTACTTCTCAACACTATCAATCCTCTCTCTCTCACTCCCTCTTACTTCTTCCTCTTTGCCACTTTGCCTCTCACTTCAACTATACATCTGTTTTGCTTCTCACTTCAACTATACCTCCTCTGCTTAACACCTTTATTTCTGTTTTTCTGTGTACCTCTGCCTTCAACCTTTTTACCTCTTCTTTTGAAGTAAGTGTGACACATACCACAGGCATGTACAAAAACGAAAAAACCTCAAGTATTAATATTATTGATATTTATCTGTCTGTCTGTCTGTCTATCTATCTATCTATCTATCTATCTATCTATCTATCTATCTATCTATATGTCTGTCTGTCTGTCTGTCTGTCTGTCTGTCTGTCTGTCTGTCTGTCTTTCTGTCTGTCTGTTTATCTATCTATCTATATAGCCATCCATCCATCCATACATACGTACATACATACGTACATACATACATTGCTTTCTGTTGTATGAATGAGAAATTAGAAAGAAGTATTCAATAAGTCTTGAAGTCAATATGGCTTCTTTATCAGCTTTAGTAAAACAAGAGCTGTGTAATAATCATAAGCTGGATTTACTATATATTCATATGACTGATCACTAGTTGCATACCCATGACTATTTGCATTTATCATCTGCAAATTATGATTACGTAAATAAATAGATAAATAGATGATTTTCTGTATGTGTGCTTGTGCACACATGCACGTGCATGTGTGTGTGTGTATGTGTGTGTGTGTGTGTGTTCCATGTAACTTAGCAGTTTGGCAAAAGAGACTGAAAAATAAGCAGCAGGCTCAAAAAATAAGTACTGGAGTTGATTTATTTGACTAAGGTTCTCCAAGGTGGTGCCCCAGCATGGCCACAGCCTAATCACTGAAACAAGTATAAGATTAAAGATTAAAGAAAGATATGCCATTTCTGATTCCAATCCTTTTAGTCACCTCTTACAACATGCAAGGACATGATGTTCCTATGCTAAAAACTAGAGTATGGATGATGTTTTTCTTTTATCTTTAATCCAAAAGGGTAAGGTACTGCCCATGACCCTTTACAGAGCCTCTGAGACATTTGGGAAAGAGTGAGAAAGATCCATTCAATGCTTGCACTAGAGTGGATTCTACCAATGTCATTCAATGTACCAGGTAATGTTATTGAAGAAATGACCCCTAAAAGTATAGAAAGATAACAGGGTTTGGAAGGTAAAAGTGGAGGGTGAAATATTGTATCTAAATAAATCAGGGCAAATTAAGTTAAGAGAAGTTAAAAGTACTTATGAACAAGACAAGGTGAATAAGTATAAATTGAAGGAATGAAAGCATTCAAAAGGGGTGAGATTTTAATAAACCACCCAAACTTGAGATAAAAACCACAAAGACTTGTTGCCTGAGATACACTAGTACATGAGTCACAAGAAAAAGAAAAAGAAGATAGAATTAGGGAGGGAAAGTGATTGAGAAGCTGAGTTGACCTTCTGTAGCACTTGACTGTTTCTTTATTTATTAAGCCCAAAATGATAAATGGTAATGTTCACTTCAGTAGGATTTGAACTTGGAATGCAAAGGGTCAGAACAGTTACCACAAAATATTCGTCTCTTGCACTAACAATTCTGCCAATCCACTTCTTTATCTATCCAACTGCTACTCATTTCAAATGAACTGTATGTGTAAAATTTATAAAAAATTTTTTGGGTGAATTTTCTAAAGCATGTTAACAATTTAACTAAACTTTTCTCGAGTAAACTAATTGATAATGCTGCAGTATCTCCATCACTAATTTGAGTGTAACACATGCGCTTTAATGTTTAAAGTATTAAAATGTCCCTGGATTATTTTAAGTAAATTCTTAGACTGGTTTCGTCTTGGACTGCATCTGTAGTGAAGCATAGTATTAAAAGATTTTTTTTTGATTCTATTTATACAAGTGCTTATTTTAGTGTCTTTTATTTTGAAGATGTGTATTTATTGAAAAGCTAAATTAACTTCTGATGTAACACTGATGAAACTTGATTCATTGATTTCCACTGTTATATGTAATCATAGATGCATAACTGCTCAACACAATATACATATATACACACATATATATATGTGCGTGTATAAATATATATATATATATATGTGTGTGTGTGTAAGTGTGTATGTGTGTTTGTATATGAAAATAAATAACAGTTTTGCTTAGACATGATATTGGCCAATAATAAGTTGTTAGAACTCAATATACTTCTAATGCATGGTATTATTATCACAAGAAAAGGTGACAGCCCAGCTGGTTGCCTGTGGATCTCACCAGTCACTTTCTTTTATCCAAAGCCATCTAGATAATTTCTGAGCCGCTTCTATTTTGTAATAGCTCCTCTAGACATTCCTGCAATATCCAGGATTCTGTTGGCCTTAACAAGAGAATGATGTCCTCAGCTCCGAATTCTTATATGAATAAGGAGACAAATACAAAGCGTGATATTAATTAACTGATAAATGAATGATTAAAAAACATCATCATCATCATCATTTAATGTCCATTGTCCATGCTGGCATCGGTTGGATAGTTTGACTGGGCTGGCATGCTGGAAGGCTGCACTAATATATTCATATTCTCATGCCCTACATTTCTTCTGTTTAGTTTCTATCTATCTATCTGTCTGTCTGCCTTTCTAATTCTACCACAAAGCATTGATCAACTTACGTCTATAGTAGAAGACAGTTGCCCAAGATACTGCACAGTGAGATTGAATCTGCAATCACATAGCTAGCCACAAAGCAAACTTCTTAATCATGCACCTATTCCTGTGTCTGGGTGCTTTTTGTTTGATTTTTATTGATTGAATTTTTGGAGCAAAGCTAATTGATAAAACCATCAACTATCTTGAATATCACCATCATTAAGTGGAGATTTACACATGGACTTTCCTAAATAGGATATTAAAAGCACTTCTTGTTTGATTCCTTTTTTTTTATTTTATTGACTTGTTGAAATCACACGCTAAATCTTCGAACTTCAGAACTTATTGCATAAAATTAGTAAATATCGATGAACACATAGTATCAAATTAGTCTAACTATTACAGTTAAGTTCTGGTTTCTGTTTGAATTGATCAGTGATTTGCTGTAAGTTCTTTTCATGAACAGAAGGATGAGGTATGTCTATGCAGTGGTGGTGGTAGCAGTGGCTGCTGCTGTTGTTGTTGTTGTTAGTTCTCTTTTGAGTTCTCAATGAACTGTGATACATGCCAGGAAAATTCTCTTTTATTTTCCGCTGTGCAAAGAGAATACCAAGATATATTTACATCTGTTTGAAGTTTCACACTGAATTTTTGTTTTTCAGATGTTTTCTGTCTTAACTACATTAAAATGTATCTTAGGTTTCTAAAACACACTGTGTTGCACATAGATATTTAGAAGTAATAGCAGGAGAGATAGAAAGAGAGAGAGAGAGAGAGAGAGAGAGAGAAAGAGAGAGAGAGAGAGAAAGAGAGAGAGAAAGAGAGAGAGAGAGAGAGGGAGAGAGATGGTGAGAGTCGATTTGTTAATTGAATTAACTTCAGCATATCATTGGTACTTATTTAAGCAAACTTTAGTGCATGAATTTAGTGCATCAATTCAAGCACTTATAGGATTCAAGCTCCAGACATATATTAGAGTGAAGTTAACACCCTTCTAACTTCTAAATATCGATTCAATGTGACTTAGCAGAAGACTCTTAATAATATTTATAGACGATGGAAAAATGGAATGTTTTAACAGTCCTAAATATTTCACAGTAGCATTCCTAAATCTTTAGCGAGTATTTGTGTCTGATGTAAAATAAATGTAAAGTTTCCACCCAGATTCTGAAGTTGGTCCTTCCTCCAGAAATTGAATTATTTACTATACAATCCTGCTTGTCAATTAGAAACTAAAATAATTTCAATGCTATTTGTAATCAGTTTGACTCATAACTGGTTTAAAACTTAGATCTAAGACAGAAATTTAAATTTTTCAGAGATACAAAAAGGTTAGATAAAACAGTTTAAAACTGTTGCAAAGCACAGGTAAGATAAAATAAAGCATAGCTTGAAATTGTATCGATATATAGGTAAGATTAGTTAAATATTAGTTAAAACAGAGATGGAAAAATCTCAACAACACTTCCAGTGGTCTGTTTTCTATAGCACAATATTAGGTGATGAGAGTTGCTTAGAGAAGCTGTTAAAATTTCCATTACATATAATCTACTTATCATTTGAGACCAGAAGCCAGAAGGTGGATCATCTAACTGGAGTTAACTTTGCCCTGGAAAGAGAGAATGAAGGAAGTACATGAGAAGGAAAGGGAAAAATACTAAGAGTTGGTGGAGGAGTATTGTAAGAAGGGGTGAAAAACCAGGTGTTTGTCAGTAGAAGTAGGCAGTCAAGGATATGAAGGTCATTACCACAGTAAGACCTACAGAACACAGAATGTTGCAGAAATGAGGAGAAGAGCAAACAAAAGTGAAATAAAAACTAAGTGAGAATCTAGATTAGTGATTCACAATCTTTATTTACCTATGTACACCACCGTTGATTTTTATTTTACTCTCTTGGATACCCAATAACAGCTGAAGTACCGCAGGGAAATATACTGGAGACAGTATTCTTGTATGTGTGTGTGTGTGTGTATGTGTAAGGTGGCAAGATGGCTGAATTGTTAGCACACCAGACCAGACAAAATGCTTAGCAGCATTTCATCCAGCTTATATTCGGAGTTCAGATTCTGCTAAGGTCAACTTTGCCTTTCATCTTTTTGGGGCATCAATAAAATTACTACAAGATGAGAACTGTGATTGAAGTAATCCACTAGCTCCCTTCTCTGAAAGCGTTGGCTTTGTGCCAAAATTTGAAACAAATAATTCCTGAATGTGTATGTGAGAAGCTTGCTTACCAACCACATGGTTCCAGGTTCAGTCTCACTGCATAGTACCTTGGGCAAGTGTCTTCTACTATAGCCTTGGGCTGACCAAAGCCTTGTGAGTGGATTTGGTGGAGAGAAACTGAAAGAAGCCTGTCGTATATACATATATATATGTGTATGTATATACATGTGTGTGTGTATGTGCATCTGTGTTTGTCCCCCAACATCATTTGACAACCGAGATTGGTATGTTTACGTCCCCGTACCATAAGGGTTCAGCAAAAGAGACTGATAGAATAAGTACTAGGCTTACAAAGAATGAGTTCTGCGGTCAATTTGCTTGATTACAGGTGGTGCTGAAGCATGGCTGCAGTCAGATGACTGAAACAAAGAATGAGTAGTTTTACACTCTTGGAGTGGTTGCTACACTCTCGGAGTAGTTGGCATTAAGAAGGGCATCCAGCTGTAGAAACTCTGCTAGATCAGATTAGAGTCTGGTGAAGCCATCTGGTTCACCAGACATAAGTCAAATCATCCAACCCATGCTAGCATGGAAAGCGGATGTTAAATGACGATGACAATGATGATGATGATGATGATGATGATGATGATATATATATATATATATATATATTTATATGTGAGAAGGTAATCTTTATTACCAACTTAATATGGAGGTTCTGTTAGAACACTGAGCACAAAATTCCTAGAAAGGACATTTTTTTTTATGTTCAAACAAGCTAGATCTGGTTTTTCACACTTACCCAACACTGTCATTCTAATAATAAACAATCACATCATTGAAATCTTGAAGCTATGATATAATGCAGGATCAATTTAAAACAATGTAAACAATAAACATAACTCAATAGGGTAATCTGAATGTTAAAGAGTTAAAGACTGAGGGTGTCTCAGAGAACTATATTCAGTTCCTTCCTATTTTTTAAAGGCCTTTTAGATTGTGATTTGAGAAAGATTTAACTGCTATTTCTTGCAAGCCAAATGATCACATAAAGGCTCCCATGTTGGTCTCTTCAAAGTTTTGTGTTTAATATGGTGATAAGGCCCAATTTAGTCCCTCTAGAGAGAGAAGTATATTAGGCATTTACCAAAAATGCGAAAGAGTTCTTGATTCCTGGAGTGGATCACTCTATTATTGTTTTCAAATGAAGTTTGTATTGAGGTTAGGGCAATATAAGATAAAACAAAGGTTGAAATTATACTAAAAATAAGGCAAATTAGACAGAACAAATGTTGAGATTACATTAAGATTAAGGCAAGTTCAGAAAAAAGCAAAACAAAACAAAACAAAACAACACAAACAAACAAAAACATAACAAATAATATAAAAACAGTGATGAGAAGTAATTTACCAAATAAATTTGCAATGAATTGTTAGTATTTTGTTGTTGTTTTTCTCACAACAAAAACTGATGTATATTTTTCTTTGAAGTACAAGATGCAAAGCTTATTTGTTGCTTAAAGATAGTTACTGGAATGTCTTTTCTTTTTCAAACAATGTAGAACAATGTTTATTGAAAAGTGCTGTTGGGAAGCCTTTTGAATGTTTCTATAATATTATATTGTATATTTTCCTTATATGGAATATTGTCTTTAGTTATTTCGCTTTATTTGTAATGCATTTATAATAATAATAATAATAATAATAATAATAATAATAATAATAATAATAATGATGATGATGATGACAGCAGCAGCAACAACAACAACAACACTAATAATCCTTTCTTTTATTTTGCCAGCAGAACCATATGCATACAGCATGATGCAAAAAAGTGATTACAAAAATATTTAGGATGTATGTACATAATTATATAAAAAACTATGGATGGGGCAAGGCTTTTAAAGAATCTTTTTAGTTACATATTAAAAATCTGTAGCATAAACACTGATAAATTACATCAAAGAAAGAAATGTATCCATACATAAATATAAAAAATTTCATGCAAACAAAAACAAATAAGAGTAATCCACCCACAATTGTCTTAGAAGCTGCCACTTGTGTTCAACCAGGGCATTCTTTAGCTCCAACACCCTTTTTCCTTCCATGTCATCAACATCTATGTATTCAGAATATTCAGTTTTAAAAGTGCCTCTGGACAGCTCTAGTGTTAGAATGGATAAGAAAGGGACCACTTTCTTCTTGTAAGTAAGGTATGACAGTTCATAGACTGTTAGACTGGTTCTTATTTTAGCAATTAATCACTTGTGTGTTCCCTATAGTCAAAACCCATCCCTTCTTAGATCTACACATTAGCTTTACTTTCTTCTCACAGCAGTTCATTAAAAATTGTTCAGCTCCTCATTGGCTTTTCAAAGGTCTGTAAACTTCATTCAGTTCCAGGAGAAATTGACTCTTCCTTGGTTGTTTTGCTTTCTGTTTAAGTTCATTTGTGGAAAGAGATCTTTTTCCCCCTTGACTGTGAGTGTTTACTGCCCCTGTTTTCACTGTTTTCTTCGTTTTGTTGCAAGATAATATGATACTACTGATTGTTACCAGAGGGTGATACCTTTAGTTGTTGGCTACTGCTATTTAAAACAAGATTACGTCTTCTATCTGTAAATATGCTCTGGTGACACTCTGGAAACAACTATTTCTGTAACATTCTGTTGCTGTCTCTCTTGCTGTTTGTTTTCTCTTTCTCTGATTTTCCATCTATGGACTGAATATTTTCAAATGACTCTTAATACAACACATGTAACACCTGGACTTGTACACTGCATCACCTTTCTCTCTTAACCCATTAACATTTAAACTAGCCATATCTAGCTTAAATGTTCTATCTATTTTATGTTAAAACTGGATAGATTTGACCTCTTACACCAACCTTACAATGTCATTCTAAAAGTAAACAATGACATCATTGAAAACTCAAAGCTAAAAGTTGATACATGATTAATTCAAAACAATGTGAATAAATAAGCATTACATTTGAGAGAGTAATCTGAATGTTAAATGCAAGGCTGGTTTGTCTTATGCTTTTTTTAAGGGTCATTGGACGAGCAAATCTAGCTGGACCATTTTACTAAATGCCATCTTGGTTTTTACTGCCTGGCCATACTCTGTTCCAAGAGTGAGGATGAGCCATGGATTAACAGCACTACTTGCAGTGTCTCTTATAGGATACTGTCATATTATAATATAGATTTCTAGTCCATCAGTTTCTCCTGCATTCATGCTTCATCCTAAGTTTTGAAAACCACGCACATACTTCCATATTTTCTATAATAGAGAGAATTTATGAACACAACAATCTAAAGGTGGAAATAATTATTAAAAATTAAAAACAACAGTAGATCTTCAGTGAGCCATTGAAAATACCTCATTTCAATGATAAAATTGGCACCAGCAAAAATACAAACCTGTTCATCACAGATTTAATAAAAACAAACAGGAAAATCAATATCACTAGGTTGGAGTAATAGTATATCCAGCTACTGTGTTATTCAAAAGGAAAGTGAGTACTCCTTCAGATCTTTTTAGGCAGGAGTATCAAAGCCGAAATAGACACCTTGGAAAACAAATGTATAGAAAAGATACAAAATAAGAGAAAAGGTATACCAGTCCATGATGAAATCAATAGCAAAATGAAAAAAAACTGAAAACAAGGAAGAAAGGCAAATGTTATAGAATTATGAGATACAGAACTGAAGTATCTGAAATCAAAGAATGTTTGACACGATAGATGCTTGCTAAATCACAAAATCAAATCCATCTTATGAAGACTGACAAGTTTCTCTGAACAAATCAATAGTTCGGTTCCAACCCAAACTATTTTACCAAGACTCAGGTAAAAATAAAATAGAAATGAATGTAATTCCAACAGTAAAGGAAGTAGAAGAATTCTGGGAGGTATATGGGCAGCAAAGTGATCACAATAGAAGATATTGTTAAAAACAATGAACACAACACTGCAATAATGGTGGGAGAGCATGAGTGTGAAGGGTGGTGTTAGTCAGTAGCAGACTACTATGGCTGGTAGATGATGCCTTTAATTTTCCTAGAAGTAGGGTACATATGTTTGGCAGATGAGTGAGCTGACTTTCTCTTAGCAATACTGTTGACATTTATGATTAGTGTCACTACATTCTCTTTAATGTTGTGTGTGTATATGTATATATACATATATTCTTTTATTTGTTTCAGTCATTTGACTGTAGCCATGCTGGAGCACTGCCTTTAGTCAAGCAAATCGACCCCAGGGCTTATTCTTTGTAAGCCCAGTACTTATTCTATTGGTCTCTTTCGCTGAACCACTAAGTTACAGGGACGTAAACACACCAGCATCGGTTGTCAAGCGATGTTGTGGAGGACAAACAAAGGCAAACACGCACACACACACACATACATATATATAGATGATGGGCTTCTTTCAGTTTCCATTTACCAAATCCACTCACTAGGCTTTAGTTGGGCTGAGGCTACAGTAGAAGACTCTTGCCCAAGCTGCTACACAGTGGGACTGAACCTGGAACGATGTGGTTGGTAAGTAAGCTACTTACCACACAGCCACTCCTGTACCTATATATATATATATATATATATATATATATATATATATATATATAGTCAATTCAAATAAACAATCAATTCAAATAGATGAATAAAATTAACAGACAACAAGAGGATGTGCACAAGGAATGTATTAGCTTGATGCTTGGTGAAGAGAGAGAGTTTGATGTTTCAAGCACAGCTCTTCATAGGAAAGGAGAAAGGGAAAACTCCAAAGAAGGAAAAGAAATCACCAACAGCATGTATGTGGTTACGTTGCTGAAGTCATGTATTTTATTTATGTATGTGTGTGTGTGTGGCTGTGTGTTTATGTGTGTGTATCCCTTTTAGTTTTGGTATTTTAAATAGAGTATGATTTGGTGAAGAGATCTAAGAAATTCTATTATTTGTCAGAATTGTGTCTACTTTTAGTCCACCAAATTCTGGTTGTCTCTATTTCCAGATTTTTAAATTTGAATAATTCTCTATATATTTTAGAACAGCATTATCTCTTGTTAAGATTATACTTTGATTAGCAAGAGCTTCCTAACTAGGTTTTCCGTTAAAATATTTGGCCAATTGCTTTTATTTCTACTTGTGTTGATCAACACGCTCTACAATATAAGCACTTTATCTTTCTTTGATACATTTTATGATGTGTGTTTATACCACTTCTTTTTGCTGGAATTTCATAACACTTGACATAACTTTGCAGTGTATGAAAGTACCAACTCTTGTCACAACTGTAGATGTATCTTCTTGGCTAAGACCAGATCAGGTATCCAGAGACAACATGGTTGATTGCTTCTTGCTATCCTCCACATGTTTTGCAATTGATATATTCAGCTTTTTTATTTTATCTTTTACCTTTCACTTGTTTCAGTCATGAGACTGTGACTCTGCTGGGGCACCATTTTGAAGAATTTTACTTGAATGAATTGACTCTAGTACTTATTGTTTTTGTAAAGTTCTGTTGAGGTCTTTTGCTGAACTGCTAAGTTACAGGAATGTAAACACATCAATGCCAGTTGTCAATTGGTGGTGAGGGACAAACACAGACACAAAGACACATTACATACATATATACTTATACGATGGTCTTCTTCCAGTTTCCATCTATTAAATCCATTCATTAGGCTTTGGTTGGCTTGAGGCTATAGTAGAAGGTACTTGCCCAAGGTGCCATGCAGGGCTGGAACCATGTGGTTGGGTTGGGAAGCAAACTTCTTACCACACAACCATGCCTACACCTGTGTCATGATATTCTTTTAATGGTTTCATGTGGTGAGGCTTTGCTTAATGACAGGTATGTTGGACAACAAAGTCCCCATGATACAAAAAGATGAGATGGTTGGGATACAGATCTAGTACATTTGATCATGATCTGATCTTTCCCAAGCCATATAGACTTATAAAGCTGGTTTCCCAGTTTCTGTTGTGCATATATTTACCCCCTGGTTAGGACGCTAGTCTGACACAGAATTACTCATATCTGCCAGCTGAGCAGTCTGGAATAGTGCGAAATGTTTTGCTCATGAACACAATGCACCATCAGGTTCAGGAATCGAAACCAAAACCTTATAATCATGAGTCCAACATCCTAACCATTACCCAACCACATATATATATGTATATATATGTGTATGTGTAGAATTATGAGATGCAAAAATAAATAAAGTATTTGCTCGTAGTGAGCTCACTCTGGACTAACTTGAAATTGAGTGAATTTCTAAGTGCCCATAAGTCATACTGAGTCTACCTGATCATATCTCATTAAGTATACATGTGTCTGGAGATATTTTGCCTCTTACAGGCCAGTACAAATGAGTGGATAAGTACTTTTGTTGATCAAATAACTAGAATAATAATACTCATCTTTGAAATTGATGGAAGCTCCTTTTATTTCCTGTACGTATTCATACATATGTCTTCTTTCTCGTTTAGTAAATTCTACATGTACTTGTGTTGTGTGGTGCGTATATGTTTGTGCTGTAAGGGTTATTTACTTTACTTATCTTGAAAAATAAAAATAAAAAAAAAACAAAATAGAAAACAAAATTAAGTGTTAGAAAGAATATTAGCCAGCCATTGTAAAATTGACTTATGATAGATGTTATGAGAGGAATAAGATGAATGGGGTAAATATTCACTCTTGATCGAAATGCTATTATATGAGTTAGAATGAAAATAATATCCACGCGAGACATCTTGTCTCTGAACATTGACAAGAGATCGCATCTATTTATGCTGCAGTTTTTGTCAAGACAAACTCAGAAAGATAATGATTTGAAGAACAGAAAAAAAAACCAAAAAACTAAAAAAAACTCAGAAAAATATCAAAAAACAAAAAGAAAACTTACAAACAAACAAAACAAGAAAAACAAAATCTGTAAAGTCTTTTAGAAGTGGTAAATATTCTCTTTTGTTAAGATAAGCTGATGATTTTACTTTCATTTTTATGGGAGTGTTGTTATAGTGGTGGTTGCTGGGCTGAAGAAGCGGTGGAGCCTTCTATATTTATTTAAAGAAAAAAATGTTTTTTCTTAATCAGAGAAGGAAGGTTAGTGCTCATGATCTTTTTTTTTTCATGGCTTCGAAAGACTAGTGATGGAGGTGGTAGTGGTGGTGGTAGTGGGATGGTGCAAGAGAGAAGACAGAAAAATTGCAATATTCTCAGAAAAGAACCTTGGTCCACATGCTTACAGCTGAGTAGAAAACTCTGCTAAAGGCACTCAAGGGCCAGGCAGTGGTGGTGGGGTAGGTGTTTAAACTAGATGATGTTTTTATTTAAAGGTTTAATATAATTTCCAAGTTGTGAATTGATCATATAAATAAATAATTTATCTATTTATGAATTGTAGTCTTTATTCTAAATCTCTGATTAATGATGTGGAGACGTTTAACAAAATGATTCTAACATTGAGCTGCCTGAAGATAACTTAGATGACCACCTCACCCTCACTGTTGATGGTAAAGCAGTAAATGTGTGTGCATTATCTGAAAAAAAAATATTAGAAGACTTCAGAAAGATTGCTTGGTATTTTCTAGAGGGAAGTGAGGAGGGAAGAGTAAATAAGGAAATATTTTATTTCTCAAAAAAAAAAAAAATGCTTTTTTATATCATCATTATCTTCATCATCCTCATCATCATCATTGTTATTCTTAACGTGGTGTGCTGGCAGGGTTGTTAGCATGTTGAGCAAAATACTTAGTTGCATTTTGTCCTGCCATTTCATCCATCTGCACGTTCTAAGTTTAAATTCTGCCAAGATTGATTTTTGCCCTTCATCCTTTCAGGTTTGATAAATTAAGTACCAGTTGAGCATTTGGGGTAATGAAAATGACTAGCTCCCTCCTCCAAATTTTCAGGCCTTGTGCCTATAGTAGAAATAATTATTATTACTCTTAAGGTGGTGAGCTGGTAGAATCATTAGCTCACTGGACAAAATGCTGAGTGGAATTTTGTCTGTTTTACAGTCTAAGTCTAAATTCCATCAAGATTGACTCCCCCCCCCCTGCCTAAACTTCCACCAAGATTGACTTTCCCTTCCACTTCAGATAGAGCTTAATCAGGAGGATAAGGTGGCTGATCAACCAGTTCAAATCCACAGTCATGCACAATAGCCATTGAAATGAAGGACTTATGTGCTGGAGCTTTGTCCTGATGAAACAAGACCCCTTTCATCAGTTTTCCTAGATGTTTGACCTTGATAGCTTTTCATAACTGCCTCAGCAAGTTAGCATATTACTCTACATTTGATGGTATGGCCTTTTTGAAGATAGTCAATAAACAATTTCTTTTGCATCCTAATAAACTGAGGCCATCAGTTTCCCTGCAGATGAAATGGCCTTCGCCTTCTTAGGAGCAGATGAGGAGGGTTGTTTCTACTGCATAGATTGTCACTTTGCCTGTTGCTCAAAGTGATGAATCCAACACCTATCCTGAGTTAGGAAACGTTCAAGGAAACCACCTGGATCTGCCTCAAACAATATCAGATTTTCCTGTGATGTGAATAGTCTGGTGTGCTTTTGATCAGGTGTCAGAAGATGTGGCACCAACTGAGGGGAAACCTTCATCATACTAAGTTCATTGTATAGAATATTCTTAACTTTTTCACAAGATATGTTAATAGCACTGGCTATTTGATTTATAGCCTCTCATCCATCACCATGTGGTGAACACAATCAGTGATTACCTTTGTCGAGGTAGTTATAGGACGTCCAAACATTGGGACATCTTCAAGACTCTGTCTTCCCCTCCTAAGTTCATCTGCCCATTTTTGAACTCTTTGCTCTTTA
>NC_043000.1:56220552-56235552 GCF_006345805.1 Octopus sinensis | reverse complement strand
GGTCTCCATGCTGGCATGGGTTGGACTGCTTGACTGGGACTGGCCAGCTGAAAAACTGTCTGGGTTCATGCCTGTTTTTGGCATGGTTTCTATGGCTGGATGCCCTTCCTAACACCAACTACTTTACAGAGTGTAGTGAGTACCTTTACACAGCATTGGCCTAGGGGCTCCTATGTGGAACTGGCACGAGTGCTTTTTTTACATGGTACCAATACCTATGAGTCTGAAAAAATAGGAATGCTCAGCTGAAGAGGGACGTAGAAGATAGCTTATGAAAAAAAGGTGTAGTGGTGAGGGGTATAATTTTTCAGTCATAGAAGACTACGTCTCTAATGGTAGTGGCATGATAAAAATGCACCAGTCCATATGAACAAGAAATGATTTGTGACAGGAGTAGCATCCAGCCAATAAAACCAAGCTATGTTGTCAGTGTATCCATTGTTATACATATTAAAGTGAGCAGTTTACTTAAGTCCTAGTTTGTGTACACTATATACAACTATAAGCTACTAATCTCTCTCTGTACTAAAGACAGACTTCTTTTCTCTGATGAAGGCTTAGTAAGACTGGAAACTAATCAGATTGATGTAATTTTTCTCCCACTGAGATTTAAAAGCCTATGGTGGAACCACTTTGTCCACTTTTTGTAAGAAGACTAAAATTGTGTTCTTATATTCTAAAAACTATATGGACATGTGTGTGTGTGTGTATGAAAGTGTGTGTGTGAGGGAGAGTGCATATATGAGTGAGTGTGTGTGAGTATGTGTGCATGTGTATTTGTATATTTTACTTTTGATACATTCTGTTTTTGCAAACATACGATATTGATACATGAAACAATCTGAGGAACTTAATCTGACTTTGAAAATACTTGAAAATACTCAAGTATTGTCACAAATATATTCACACTTCTCTGAAATAATTTATTCTACTCTCATTTTGTATCGTTATTGTTTTCTCTCTCACAAACTGTCAGTAGCCATATTTCACTCTAATGACTGTTGGTGCAAGCATTAATGGGCTGTTCTGATACTGAGTTCAGTTGGCACGCAGCAGTAAAAGACTTAAAGTAGGTATTCTGTATCCAGAATACTGTGCAAATTCATTTCTTTTTACTTTTTGAAAATAATCCAACACTCAGATACACAGATGATTGTGAAGCAAACTTGTTATCCCCATGATCCTTCATGAGTCATATAGACTCATGGGGCTGACTTTCTGGTTTCCATGGCACATATATTCCCCACTGGATGGGATGCCAGCCTGTTGCAGGATTACTCATTTTTGCCAGTCAAGTGGACTGGAGCAACATGAAATGAAGTGCACTGTTCAAGAACGCAACACATTGCCCGGTCCAGGAATCAGAACCACAGTCTTATGATTGTCAGTCCAACACTGTGTAGTCACTAAGTTGTGTGCCTCAATATATACATGGACATTTATCACACAAGGACACACATACACACTGCAATAAATGTAATATATATTTCTTTACTACCCACAAGGGGCTAAACACAGAGGGGACAAACAAAGACAGACAAATGGATTAAGTTGATTATATCAACCTCAGTGCGTAACTGGTACTTAATTTATCGACCCTGAAAGAATGAAAGGCAAAGTTGACCTCGGCGGAATTTGAACTCAGAACGTAGTGACAGACGAAATATGGCTACGCATTTTGCCTGGCGTGCTAACGTTTCTGCCAGCTGTAATATAAATGTGCATGCATGTGTGTGTGTGTGTGTGTGTGTGTAAATATATGTATATATATATATATATATATATATAATATATATATATATAAATAAAACATATGCATATATACATACATATATGTATGTACCTACCTCTACATGTATATATACATGCATATATGGGTACAGGACACCAAAAAAACGTCGAACACAATGAGAAACGAAAACATAAACACAAAACCGAAGAAATGGACATTTTTTTAAACTATGAGAAAATAGAGTACAGGACATACAAACAAGGAAAATTCTCCTTCATCAGTCACCTTAATTTCATCTACTCCACGTTTCGAAGGTCAGGCAATACATGACTTCAATGAAATTTTCCTTCCCGCGAAAATCAAATTAAATAAAATTTGAGATTTTTTCACGGAGGGGTAAAAATGGTAACAAAAACAGGACAGTAGCGACAGTACAAAATATAAACAGGACAACAGAGAATAACAGTAACACAAACAAGAAAGGCTGTTAAGCCAAACGAGATAAAAAAATTTTACGAACGCTATTCTTTGGGATCGGCAGAGAAACAGATTTTACCGTCCCTACTTGGAGGAAGCTGGAGAAGAAAAGACAGAAATAGGCATCTCATCACGTGACCGCGACGGGACGGAGGAGGAGGAGTAAGAGAAAGGGAGAGAAAAAACGGGGATGGTGGTAGAGAAAAGAATGAAGAATGAGAGAGAGACAGTAAGGTAGAAGAAAAGGAAAGCCAAAAGAAGGGGGAGAGAAAGGTTAAGAGTGTGCATCATTATTAATATTAAGAACAATCTTACTTAGAAATGGATGCGTGCGTTCAGTCATATATAAATAAATAAATAAAACATATGCATATATACATACATATATGTACGTACCTACCTCTACATGTATATATACATGCATATATGGGTACAGGACACCAAAAAAACGTCGAACACAATGAGAAACTATATATATATATATATATATATATAATATATATATATATATATATATATGTATATATTTTGCGAACTTGTGTAAATGTGTATAGAATAATATGTCAGTTGAATAAAGTTAAAACACGGTCTGGTTTTCGTGTTTTTTTATTATTGTATTTAAAAAAATATTTTTACAATTTTGAAATGTGTTAAACATTAAAAGAATATTTTGTAATGTTCATAAAGTTCAATTAGTGCTTTCATATGTTTATAGTAATCATCAGATTTCAAAACGTATTTCACTGACAGTTGAGTTTTGACAACTGTAGTAAAATAACTGACTTCTTTTTTATACCTCTTAGAAGTATAAAACTTAACTTTATTCAACTGATACACACACATATATATATATATATATACATATATATATATACGCACAATTATTCTTGTGGTTATAATTTTGCTTCACAATCACTTATTCAAAATCATAAAGGATAGAAGACAAAGTTGATCTTAGGCAGGATTTTCAGCTTAGGATTGAAAGGGACAGTTTTGTCTGATGCATCACTGATTCTGCCAATTCCCTTCTCAAACACCACCACCACCACCACCATTGCTGCTGCTGCCACCACCATCACTACTACTAATTCTTGCTAATATTGGGACAAGGCTTGAAATTTGAAGGGAGGGTGGGTTGCTTGATAACATCGATCCCAGTGTTCAACTGGTAGTTATTTTACCAGCTTCAAAAAGATGAAAGGCAAAGTCAGACTCAGCAGCATTTGAACTCAGAAAATAAAGCAAATGCTGCTGAGCATTTTGTCTGGCTTGCTAATGATTCTGCCAGCTCACCACCTTAATAATAATCATAATAAGGATTTCAAAATTTGACACAAAGCCAGCAATTTTAGGGGAGGGCATAAGTCAGTTACATCAAACCCATTGCTCAACTGGTTTGTATTTCATTGACCCTGAAATGATGAAAGGAAAGACAGAACATAATGTCATTAAGCATTTTACCCAGCACTATAACCATTCTGCTAGCTCACCACTTAAATAGTAATAATAATAATAATAATAATAATAATAATAATAATGGCTTCATATTTTGGCACAGAGCCATCAATTTTGGGGAAAGTGGGTAAGTTGATTACATCAACCCCAGTGCCAACTGGTCCTTATTTTACTGACCCTGAAAGGATGACAGGCAAAGTAGACCTAACAACATCAGCAACAACTGTAAAAACAACAACAACAATAATAATAATGACAATAATAATGTTAATATTTTTGATGAGATGATTAAAGCTTATCATATTGTTACCATTCTTTTTTTCTATGGTTATCTTTCTATCCTTTCCTTTAAGAAAAAAAATCACAAAATCTGCTATGAGAGGGTTAATGTCAATTAATTAATTAGGAAACCAGTGAAAGTAGAAAAAAATGTGACATAAAAAAATTAATGCAGAAATAATAATATAATAATTATATTAATACTAGTATTAATAATGCTACTACTGTGACTAATAGTATAGGAAAAAAGCTTTCCTTTATCTATTTATTTATTTTTTGGCAATAGTCTTATTTATTATATGGCTTACATTCATTTGGTAATTACATTTACTAAACTACCATGCAACAATGATTTTGAGACTAAATGTTATTTTTCATTTGCTAATTAGTGTCTATAAATCATTTTCAAGTAGCTCGATGTTTCATACTGCTTTTTAGGATTATTATGCTATTTTTGCGAGGTTGTTTATTTTATTTTATTATTTTTTTCTTTCAATAAAATGTATCTATATAATTGTTTATTTACCCTGCTTCAAATATTTGGTAAGCGCTTTAGAATTTATATCTCTGACTATTTACTTTAAATTATGTATATATTTATATATACAAGTGCATATGTGTGTGTGTGTGTGTATTTGTGCTTGTTAATATATGTATATAATATATATAATGTTTGCTTTTATGTATAGGCATGTAAAATAAAAAGACAAGTATTAAATGAAGGTACACTCTATACATTTAAGTAGTAATATCTAATTTATTTTTACTAGAAAAAGGTTGATAATACTGTGACTTAGTTGCCTTCAGCATGCAGTCTGATGAAGGCAATTCAGTCAGATATATATATATGTATATTTATATATATATATTGATATAATGTATAAGTGTGTGTATATACATGTATATGTACATATGTACATCTATCTGTCTTTCTGTCTGTCTGTGTGTGTGTGTGTGTGTGTGTGCATATGTATATATTTGTGTATATATTATATATATTTATGTATGTATATTTATGTATATATATTTATATATATATATTTGTGTGTATGTACATATATATATATATTTGTATGAAGCCTCCCATTACTTTAACTATCATACACGGTTCTAGTTGTGTAAAAAATTGGTCATGCAAACCTCAGAGGAGAGTTAAAGAAATATCTCAGTTTTAATTGCTCTTACACACACACACACACACACACACGAAGAGCAATTAAATCTGAGATATTTCCATGACTCTCCACTGAGCTCCACGTGACCAATTTTTGACACAACTGACATGATGAGTCATCTCAGATAGTTACAATGGTAGGAGGCTTGAAATAACAACAGTGAAAAAATGCTTAGTTTTAATTGGTGATGTGAGTATTAACTTTACTATATATGTGGTGGGTATGGTTTTCCTGTATTTTTTAATTGTGTCAGCCACACACATGCACATGTGCACATACTTGTGTGCACACGCACAAAGTTATATGTACAACAGTGTCCTGTATAGCTTCTGCATAGTTGTATCCATATATATATATATATATATATATATATATATCATCATCATCATCATCGTTTAGCGTCCGCTTTCCATACTGGCATGGGTTGGACGGTGCAACTGGGGTCTGGGAAGCCAGAAGGCTGCACCAGGCCCAGTCTGATCTGGCAATGTTTCTACGGCTGGATGCCCTTCCTAATGCCAACCACTCCATGAGTGTAGTGGGTGCTTTTTACATGTATAAATGTGTATAAGTATGTGTGTGTACACACACAAAACATATATAGACACATATATAGAATATTTTGGTGTGTGTGTGTGTTTTGGAAGATTTTATTTGAACTGTCTGCACACAAACATATTTGCATACATATATGCATGCTTGTGTGTACATGTGTGTTTGTATACCCCTATGTATATGTATCATCATCATCATTGTTTAACATATGCTTTCCATGCTAGCATGGGTTGGACTATTTGACTGAGAACTTGGCAAACCAGATGGCTGCACCAAGCTCCAATCTTGATCTGGCAGAGTTTCTACAGCTGGATGCCCTTCCTAACGCCAACCACTCTGAGAGTGTAGTAGGTGCTTTTATGTGCCACCGGCACGGGGGCCAGTCATGTGGTACTGGCAATATATAATATGTATATATAATACATATAATATATATAATATGTATATATAATATATAATATATATGCATAAATATGTATTAGACACAGATTATATATATGTATATGTATACATGTATTCATATTGTATAAGTGTATACTATCATATATGTTATACATAGGTTGATGATGATTGTTGTGAGGTTAATGTGCAGAGCTGCACTTCACATATTAAAATCTTGTTGTAAGCATTGTGTTCTCCTTGCTGTTATGCTAGGCGGGCACATTGCTTAGCTAGATTCATTTTTCATACTTGAGTGGTTTAATGTTGAGAACGCCACCCATTGATAAACCTACAAGAATGCATGTTTTAACAATTCATAAGTGTAAAATTTGAAAGGGGAAATCTATCCCACATATGTAAACATAGAAATGCTAATGCTTTATATGTAATCCATGTTGTCGTAATGTGTGAAACCTCTCATAGTTGTATAAGATGCCCACTTGATGTGTGATGAGTTTAAACCTGAGGTAGAGCTTTGCTGACAACTGTAGTGATTCTCAACCAAGGTCCATATGTTGTTGTTAAATTTTATGTGCAATAAACTGGTTATACAATTACTTATAATATTTAATTATGAAAATATAGTAAGATTTTTAAAAAATACTGAATGGTTATGAGGATCCATCTCAGTAAAATGGGGATCAAAGGGGTCTGTAGGAAAAATACGGTTGAGAATCACTGCTCTATAGCAATGGTTCTCAACTGGGGCCTGTATGACCTTTGAGGTCCATATGAGATTTTGTTATTAAAATTGGTGTAATAAATTGTTTATGTTTCTACAATATACAGAATATTTTACTAATTTTTTTTAATGCAATTTCTAATAATATTTATTTTATTCTTTTATTCTTTCACTGTAGCCATGTTGGAGCACTGCCTTTAGTCAAACAAATTAACCCCAGGACTTATTCTTTGTAAGCTTAGTACTTATTCTATTGGTCTCTTTTGTTGAACCACTAAGTTACGGGCATGTAAACACACCAACATTGGTTGTCAAGCGATGGTGGGAGGACAAACATAGATACATAAATACATACATATATATATATATATATATATATATATATGTGCTTCTTTCAGTTTCCGTCTACCAAATCCACTCACAAGGCTTTGGTTGGCTTGAGACTATAGCAGAAGACATGCCCAAGAGCAAAGGGAAATGAAGTGTTTTGCACAGGAATACAATGCACTACTGCTCAGGAAATTGAAACCACGATCTTGTGGTTGTGAGTGCAACACCTTAACCACTAGGCCACATGCCTTCAATAGAAAATACAAAATCAAACACAAAAGAAATTATAAAAGTCAAAATAGAAACTACAAAAAATCAAAATAAAACACTTTACGTAACCTAAGATTCTCTGAGCTTTGTTTGGTTGTGTAGTGAAAGCACTCAACAAAAATAACATTTACAAAAGATTTTTGCATTAATAAATATAAATCCTGTATAAATACTTGCTTATTTCATATTGCAATTGTTGAACAATTTTCAGTTGGTCAGTCACTACTTCACTGTATTTTTTATGGTAGATGTGACAAGTGGTTCTTTGTGAAATTCAGTGGAACAAATCCTACATGAGGTTTTTTTATTTGGAACTAATCATTTATGTGTTTAACATGCAGCATACCAAATTTAGGTTTCCTTGCCAATGTTTACACATTCTTTTCTGATTAACATCAATGAAATCACATGCAGACTTCATCATCATCATCACCATCATCATCATCGTTTTTGCTGTTATTGTCATCATCATCATTGTCATCATCATCTTCACTACTATCATCATTACATTACCTCTACTTTACATGTCATGAAAGTCAGTTCTTATTCAAAAGTGAAAGTACATGGCTCAGTGGTTAGAGTGCCAGGCTCACAATCATGTGGTAGTAAGTTTGATTCCTGGATCGGGCTATGTGTTGTGTTCTTGAGCAAGACACATTATTTTTCATGTTGCTCCAGTTCAGTCTTCTGTAGAAATGAGTTGCAATGTCACTGGTGCTAAGCTGTATCGGCCTTTGCCTTTCCCTTGAAAAACATCAGTTGTGTGGAGAGGGAAAGCTGGTATGCACGGGCAACTGCTGGTCTTCCGTAGACAACCTTGCTCAGACTTGTGCCTTGGAGGGAAACTTTCTAGGGGGTCTTTACACTTTACCCTTTACCCACTCAGAAATACTACCCTCTTCCTCCACAGATAGTTTGAGTGATTATGTCTCACTAGTACATCATATTTTTGACATGGTTTCTACAGCTAGATGTTTTCTCAAACACCAATCACTTTAAAGTGTAATGGGAATATTGTATAGAAGCACTGGAAACAGAGAGGTTGCCTTGTTTTAGGTAGAACATGACTAAAGTGTCCTCTTAACCCTACACTGCCTTTTCTTATTCTTCAACTACTGTTCAGATTGTACCAGATGAATTCTATCATGGCACCAACATGAGTGAAGCTACCTTGTGCTCTGCAAGACAAAAGAAACCTCCTTACTGTATATTGCCTTTATTCATTCAAGGTTACATGATAAATAGAGTAGGTAGAGGAACTGCAGAAGGGAGTGTGGGAAAGGAGAGTGAATTTGGTGAAAGAAATAAGGTGATTGGGACGACAGTGTGGATGGGGGGGGGGAAGGAATGCTAGATGGAGTAATAGAAGAGATACACTTATGGCAATCAGTAGCAGCTGCTACATGTTGCTGGTAAGAGAGAATTCGAATGATGGATAATAGTAGAAATGGTTGGTGGTAAGAGTGAGTGATGAGTGTCAGTAACGAGTCACATAGAAAGAGAGAGAGAATGTGTATGTGCGTGTGTGTGTGGTGGTTAGCAGTATATAAATATAGTGTTAGCTTGAACAGGAGAGACAGAGGGAGAGAGAGAGAGAGTAATGAACAGTTGAGATGGCATTGGTAGAGAGTGATGGATGTTGACAAAAGAGTGACTGACCTTTAGCCAGCATTTCAAAATAATATACACACATACACTTTATTTTTGTTTTCTTTTATCTTACAGATATATATATATATATATATATATATATATATATATATATATTCTTTTGTTCTTTCCTTTTACTTGTTTCAGTCATTGACTGTGGCCATGCTGGAGCACCACCTTTAGTCAAACAAATCGACCCCAGGACTTATTTTTTCTAAGCCTAGTACTTATCCTATCAGTCTCTTTCACTGAACCGCTACGTTATGGGGCCATAAACACACCGACATTGGTTGTCAAGCGATAGTGGGGAGGGCAAACATATTTCAGTCATTGAGACTTTTTCAACTCTAAGTATGGAAAACAATTAAATTTTGGAAAAATTAAATGAAAAGTTTTTTAAAAGAATATTTTCACAGTATTCAAATACAAAGGGTATTTTCCTTGTTTCTGCTTGTCTCTGTCTAAGCAGTAACATGGAAAATGTTTTTTATGATAAAATTATTTTAGCATTTTCTACCTTGACATATTTTCCTTATATATATTATTGCTTATTTTGATTATATATATATATATATATATATATATATGTGTGTGTGTATATGTATATGTGTGTGTTATATATATATGTATGTACTTACATATGCACATTATATATATATATATATATATATATGCATGTGTGTGTGTGTACAGAGGAATTCTTTGTTCCTAGAATGAAGCTGTTGTTAAAATTACATTTTAGAAACATCTCTCCACCTGCGTTAAGTATTCCTGGAGCTAATATAACAACTATTCCTTGGGATATTTAAGCACAATTATAAGTGTCATCTCAAGAAATCCAAAATATTTTAAAATTCACTCCCTTACAGTGAAAGTCATCAGTTTGGATAAGTTTATAACACCATTGGGTGAAGAAGAATCTGACATTTCGGAACAGACTTTTCATTTCAAAGAGAGATAAAATAATTTTCAGCTCTTTGAAATCAAAAATTCATATGAAATTATCCACACTAGTGAATTTTTCGAAATAATTTTTACTGACTCGGATCACCACCAGCATCTTTTGTATATGTTTTTCACACATGCACATTTTGTCGATTGATCACATTGGTAGAAGTTGGCTGCCTTGCATGTCTCACAGTGTGAGAAAACCCAAGATAAAGACTAAGATATTAGGGTTCGTGTAAACATCAGAAGATATAGGAAACAGTATATATATATATATTATTGCTTTATCTATTGCAGGTATAGTTCTGTGGTTAAGAAGTTTGCTTTTCAACCATGTGATTTTTGGATTCAGTCCTGCTGTGTAGAACATTGAGCAAGTATCTTATAGGGTAGCTCTGAGCCAAATAATGCTCTGTGAATAATTTAGTTGATGAAAACTGTACGAAAATCCATCATCAAAATGCTGTTGTCAACTGCATTTTGATATAACCCTAGGCTCTTGAGTAACACTATGGCTTCTCAGCTAATAAGTACATACATACATGTATATGATGATTTCATTTAGGCATACTAATAACTTATTGTTAATACTCAATATACATCTATACATAAGCTTCAGAATAAAGAGTTATACATTCATACATACATACATACATACACATACATACATACATACATACGTACATACATACATACATACATACATACATACATACATACATACATACATACGTACATACCTATGTACATACATACATACATACATACATACATACATTCTTACATACAGTTACTCTATCCAGATTACAAGTTCAGGTTTATACCTGTATTTATTGAGGCCCTGGGATATGTAACACGCTGCCTAAATACCAATCTTGAGAAATTAGGCTTCTCAGAACCAGAAAAGAGAAAGCTAATTCGAAGACTACAGATCCAGTCCATCACTGGAACTGTAAAAATTTGTAAAACTTTCCAGTTTATCATTTAGATATATATGAGCATGTATAGATATGTAACTATATGCATGAGAACACATACCTAAAACATACAAATCTGCACATACATACATACAAAAATACCCTGTTGTTGATGTTGAAATTCCAATGAAGGAACCTTGGATCTAGGTTAGAAACCAGTTCTTTCTCTATTGGCAAGAAATCTTGAAATAAACTGAATAATGACATACACATATGAGTGGATTTGGTAGATGAATACTGACAGAAGCCTATTGTATAAATACATGCATATGTGTGTGTGTGTGTGTTTGTGAGTCTTTGTGTGTGTGTGTCTCTGTGTTAGTTTTCCAACACCACTTAACATCCAGTGTTGGTTTGTTTACATACATATAACTTAGTAGTTCAGCAAAAAGACGTCAATTAAACATGTATCTGGCTTAGAGAAGTACTGGGGTTGATTTGTTCAGCTAAACCCTATCAAGGCAGTGCCCCAGCATGACCACACTCTACTGACTGAAACTGCTAAAAGATATCAGGTAGATACATGCACATGCATACATATAGATATGCATACATGTACACACACACACACAGATAGAGATAGAGATAGATAGATAGATAGATAGATAGATAGATAGATAGATAGATAGATAGATAGATGATTAGATAGATAGATAGATAGATAGATAGATGAATAGATAGATAGATAGATAGATTGATAGATGGATAGATATAACATGTACTAAAGAGTAAGTCAATGCCTCAATCTGTGATATTAGGACAATGTGAGAAATTGCTATTTATATAATAATGTAATTGCTATTCACCAATGGTAGTCCAGTCTTGAACAAGAATATTAGAAGCTACTCTGTCCACTGAACTGTATTGTAACAATGTATGTATGCCTTATCAGAGAAATTGAATGACTTTGTTTAAATTCTTGAGCTTCCAAAATAAGTCGGCTTGTTGGTTCTTCATTTTTAGTAATGCATGGTAAGCTATTTTGGACATCAAAGGTTATAACAGAAACAGTGCCAAATAATGCAGTTTTTATTGCAACCCACCACCTGCTTCTAATTCTTTATTTTTCTTCTTTTCCTCTTCTTTCTAATTCTCTGCAAGGTCAGTAATTTTCAGCTAAGTATATCTTGTCCATTTCTCTACCTATATATCATTGCAACAGTTTCAGAATCTATAGAATTCAAAAGTATCTGTCTCTCTGTCTGTCTCTCTCTCTCTTCTCTTGACTAAAATAATAGTCTATCTCCTTGCAGTTGTTCCATACATAATAGCCATATAAATGAAATGTTGGTTCTGTTGCAGTTAAAAGGCCAGCAGTATAATGGATTACATTTGTCGCTGAGTGAAACTCTAATAATCGGGTTGCGGCATTAAGCAGCAACCATTAACCAAATAAAATCATGATTCAGCTCTCTGCTTATCTAATTAAAAGCTGTCAAAGTGTCTCCTGTTTCAGTTTGTAATTTTTCTCTTGGCAGGAAATGCCGATCGAATTCAAGAGAAATAACAGATTTCTTGCAGTCATTACAAATGCCTCAATCAGACACTTGTTCAAATCAAATGGATCAGCTTTTTATTTATTTATTTATTTTTATATTTTTTTTTATATTACCATTTCACACTGCTTGTTCTTCATCTTTCTTTTTTGTTTTTTGTCTTGGCATTCTTGTCTCCTTCATCTTTTTCGCTTTCTTTCACCCTTGTTTTACAACCTTCTTATTCCTCTTTACTTACTTCTTGTCATTGTCGTTTTTGCTGTCTTCTTCTTCTTCTTCTTCTTCCATTATTCTCTCCGTTCCCTTACTCTCCTCCTCCTGCTCTTTCTCCTCCCACCCCTTGGTCCTTTGGTTTCTTCCACATCATATATTGATTTATCACATTGACTTAAGATCGAAAATGTGTTAGAGAAGAGGAATATAGCTGATTAAACTGAACTCCCGTGCATGAGTGTATCACAGATACTTATTTTATCAACCTTTCAAGGGACAAAAGGCTGAGATACTCCTCCTCCTCTGACCACCACCACTAATTCCTGAAACATGATAGAATGGTACTCAACGATTTCTGCTTCTCTTCTATGTCAGGTTTGTTGTTATTTAGTCATCAGTTAACCCTGAATGAGCAAACATATAAACAACCAATGGTGCTTAATCTAAGACTGTATTGTCTTTTCTTGAGACATATGGTCTGTATGAAGGATTACATTATCCAGTCAGTGTCTTCTCTCTGTTTTAAAATTGTAGGGTGCAGTTTGAGAGGGATTTGGCTGCTATTTCTAGCATGGTGAACAGCGGCACCCTCATTAGTTTGTAAACTCAGTTTTAGGTTGCTACCTTTAGAGTAAGTATAATAGCAATAATAATTCCTTACAGAAATACAAGGCCAAACATTTAACCATTTAGCATTCAGATAATTCTGTCAAATGTAATGCTTATTTATTCACATTGTTTTGAATTAACCATGCATTACCTTGTAGCTTTTGAAATTTTGATGAGCCAACTGTTAATTTTTACAATGATATTGTAGGGTTGGTGTGAGAGGCCAGATCTGGCCAGTTTGAACATAAAACTTGGTAGAATATTTTGGCTGGATATGGCTGGTTAAAAAACTAAAGGGTTAATGATTGGGAGAGGCTAATCAAATCTATCATACTGGCTCATTCTTTGATTGTTATTTTTTATCTTTTACTTGTCTTAGTTATTGGATTGTGGCCATACTGGAGCACTGCTTTAAAGGGTTTATTTTTTTAAAGTCTGCTGTTAATAGTATTGGCCTCTTTTGTTAAACTGTTCATCCAAATCCACCCTGTGGTTCTTAAGATATCTTGTCCATGGACAAACAAACAAACGCAACTAAAAACAATACCTCAACCCTCGCTAAGGCAGAGGTAATAATAATAATAATAATAATAACAATGGTTTCAGATTTTAGCACAAGACTAACAGTTTTGGGGGAGGGGGATAGTCAATTACATCAACACCACTGTCCAACTGGTATGTATATTATTGACCCTGAAAAGCTGGAAGGCAAAGTTGACTTTTGGCAGAATGTCTCTAACTATTTTGCCTGACATGCTAATGTTTCTGCCAGCTCACCATGATGATGATGATAATGATAATGATAATAATAATAATAATAATAATAACAATAACAACAACAACAACAACAACAATAATAATTTCAAATTTTGGCACAAGGCCAGCAATTTTTGGGGAGGGGATAAGTTGATTACATCGACTCCAGTACTCAACTGGTACTTATTTCATTGTCCCCAAAAGGATGAAGCATAAAGTTGACCTTGGCAGAATTCGAACTCAGAATTTAAAGACATGAAATGCCACTGAACATTTTGCATGGCATGCTAACGATTCTGCCAGCTCACCACCTTAATAATAATAATAATAATAATAATAATAATAATAATAATAATAATAATAATAATAATAGTAGTTGTAGTAGTAGTAGTAAGCTTGGTCATTATCCTTTTACTTCTACTTTCCATGTTGGCATGGGTTAGATGAGTTGTCATAGTTCAAGTCAGATCTTACTTGGAGTTGCTGTTTTCTAAGATGTGACTGGATAACTATGTCTGATTTATACATTTAATTTGGGCAAGATTTCTATGACTGGATGCCCTTCTTAACACTAACCACTTTGCAAATTGTACTGTATTATTTTATCATGACACCTGCTCTAGAGACATTGTTACATTGTCATCAAGACATGACTAATGGTTCCTTCTAACCTTAGATATCTCTCTCAATTACTAGATACCTTTTTACTAAAGGTTGTCATGTTCTTGATATGACAATCTTTAATAATTCTTTCTAAATTTAGCACAAGGCTGGCAATTTTTTGGTTGGGAGAGGTAAGTTGATTACATTGACCTCAGTGCTTGACCGGTTCTTATTTTATCAACCATGAAAAGATGAAAGATTAAGTTGACCTCTGCTGCATTTGAACTCAGAACATAAAGACAAATGAAATACCTATTTCTTTACTACCCACAAGGGGCTAAACAGAGAGGGG
>NC_043000.1:56205552-56215552 GCF_006345805.1 Octopus sinensis | reverse complement strand
TACACTATATCTCTTTCTCTTTCACTCTCTCACTCACTCTTTCTTTCACCCATTCTTTCTCTCACTCTTTCTCTCTCTTATATGCATACTCTGTTGGGTTGGTGCTTCTTAGTGGAATTGCTGGATCAATTAGACATTGAACAGAATGCCTTGCAGTATTTACTTTGGCTTTTAACATTCTACATTCGTATTCTATTAAGTACCAATAAGTGCTGGGGTCAATGGTAACAGTGAACCCTCTCCTCAAAATTACTGCTAATTGTTTTTTGTTGTTGTTGTTGTTATTAATATTATTTCCTAAAAGATATCATTACTCCAAAATTAATGAAATCATGGCCTACTGGTTGGGGTGTTGCGCTCATGATAGCAAGATTATGGTTTTGATTCCCAGGCTGCTACTGCTACTGCTGCTGCTGCTGCTGCTACTACTACTACTACTACTACTACTACTACTACTACTACTACTACTACTACTGCTGCTGCCACTGCTACTGCTGCTGCTCCTGCTGCTGTTGCTGCCTTTAACAACTATACAGCTCAGGTTCACAACAGAGCACTCCTACATGTAGGACAGTGCTACTGCTACATTTGCAAACACCCTACCTGGCTGATCGGCATGAGGTCACTCAGACATTCATTTCAATCCTGATCCACACACCTACTGCCCTTCCTTTTGCCTTTTCTTCTGTTACTACAATGACCTCTATTCCTTAGAATTGTTTGGTGTCATGCCATCTTCACTCAGACCCTCATGATTCACTTGTATCTCCTCTTCCAATGTCTATCTAGTTCAGGGGTTCTCAACCATGTTTTTGCCTATGGATCCCTTTGATTACTATTTTATTCTGGTGGACCTCCATAGCCATTTGAAGTTTAAAAATTAGTTTCATAGAAACTTTTTTCAAAATTCCTATTTTATTTTTCACACATTAACTCATGTAGGTTGAACTATGTAAAATGTTAGAGAAAGAAATCTAACTGTTTCTTGCAATACATACCAATACACATATCTGAAGCAAATTTTTTCAGGAGCCCTTAAAATACTATTGTGGATTCCCAGTTTACTATTTTGTTGTGTGGACCTCTTAAAGTCTTATATGGACCCTCAGGGGCTTTATGGACTCTGGTTGAGAACCACTGGGTGTAGCCTGCCCCTTTGCATTAACTACTAAACTTAACACTGTATGGCAACACTATACTGTGACTCTGTACCCAGTCCTTTCTTTCCAGGTCATCAGTCCCCTATAATTCTCTTCTTACACATGTCTGTCCTGCAGTTGTTGAAATGTCTCAGAGGGTTTGCGAAGGCCATGAATATTGCTCCATCTTCCAGATTTAACAAAAACATAACTTGAAAAGCACAGGGATTAAATATTGAATTGAAGATTTTATGACATCTAAATAAATGTGTGCCTGTCATTACATTTGTAACCAGAATATCCATGACCTGTTGGGTCACTGATGGTTATAAAACATTGAAGCTGATTTCAACATTGCATTGAAATGAAAGTTAATTTCATGATGATTCAATTGATGATTTCAATTCATTCATATCATCATAGGTTTACAAGTTCATGTTTAAGGTTTTATTGATTATTTACAGCATCTAATAGAAACAGAACTTCCAGAATAAACTTCAGTAACAGCATTTATTTATGGCATATGTACACACTTCTAGAAAAATGCGAAAGGAATTGTTATATAACGTAAGCATAAACATTAATGGAAACAATTTTCACAGTATTGTATATTCCCATTTCAGGATTATGTTACTTTCCCATTACATTTCGATTATTTATGAAGGTACCCCAAAAAACCCTTGTATCTTGGGAATCTCTGGTCCGATTTACACAAAACTTGTTTTATTCCGTTTGTACTCACATTTCAGGGGCACCTAACTTTCAGAGTATTTTCCCATTATATCCCACTTTGGCTGTATTAAACTGCAGAAAAGCACACTCAGGCAAGCAAGCAAGCACAGAGTTTTAGTAGTATATAGATTGACACAACTGAAATAATGCATAATCACTTATATA
Organism: Octopus sinensis; assembly: GCF_006345805.1. Taxonomy (NCBI): domain Eukaryota; kingdom Metazoa; phylum Mollusca; class Cephalopoda; order Octopoda; family Octopodidae; genus Octopus; species Octopus sinensis. The sequence goes on along the minus strand of NC_043000.1, from coordinate 56,213,516 downwards.
GATACATAATGAGATATGCCAAATCTAACTCTTGGTTTAACATTATAATCTGGCCTGTTCAGTACCTTTAGCAATGCACTCTGTTATAACCATTTGGGCCAGTTTACCAGTTTAAGGATAATTTCCCTGATGTTCCTGGGCTCATGGGTGCTAATCTTCCTCATGTGACTGGTCCATAAAAAATAATACAAATATAGGTACAGGCATGGTTGTGTGGTAAGAAGCTTGGTTCTCAATCACATGGTTCTGGGTTCAGTCCCACTGTGTGGCAGCTGGGGCAAGTGTCCTATACTATAGTCTTGGGATGACCAAAGCCTTGTGAGTGGATTTGATAGGCCGAAAATGAAAGAAGCCTGTTGTGTGTGTGTGGGGGGGGTGTGTGTATATATTTATGTATATATGTATGTGTGTGTCTTTGTGTCTGTGTTTGTCACCCCACCATCACTTGGCAACTGATGTTGGTGTGTTTACGTGCCCCGTAACTTAGAGGTTCGGCAAAAGAGGCTGACAAAATAAGTACTAGGCTTACAAATAATAAGTCGATTTCTTCAAATAAAACCCTCTGAGATAGCGCTCCAGCATGGCTGCAGCCAAATGACTGAAACAAGTAGAAGAGTAAAGGAAAAACTAAAATAAAACATACCCATAAGCCCAGGTATACACACATATAGCTAAATATATATAGTAGAAATTATGTGTACAATTAGGTGTTTGACTGCTACTATTATGTTTAGAGCCCTATGTAGTTTTCATTATCTAGTCTGCTTTCTGTATAGTCATTAACTACTATACTGAGTAATGGTATCAGTTATGGGCTACAGAACAAATGTAGAAAAACTAAGGATAAGCACAGTTTAAACTACCTTTAGCACACTGTAGATGCATTATGACTCTGTATGAGTTACCTCTCTTCTCAGTGTGATACAATATACCTGAAACTACAGGGGAGAAAACCTGTATGGTGCTATGATGTACTTAAGTGTGCTAAAGGTTAAAGTCCCTACATCTGTTTCACCATTATGGTTCTTTTGGGGTCCTTATGATAGATATTCCAAATATGTATAAACGTTTGACCACAATGGATCCTCAGGGACTGAGGATTTATTGTGGTTGAGCATCTGTATGTAGTTGGAGCATTTGTGAGGGCGCGTGGCTTAGTGGTTAGGGCATTCGGCTCATGATCGTAAGGTTGTGAGTTCGATTCCCGGCGACGCGTTGTGTCCTTGAGCAAGACACTTTATTTCACGTTGCTCAGTCCACTCAGCTGGCAAAAATGAGTGTACTTGTATTCAAAGGGTCAGCCTTGTCACTCTCTGTGTCACGCTGATTATCCCCGAGAACTACGTTAAGGGTACACGTGTCTGTGGAATGCTCAGCCATTTGCACGTTAATTTCACGAGCAAGCTGTTCCGTTGATCGTATCAGCTGGGCCCTCGTTGTCGTAACCGGCAGAGTCTTTAAAAAAAGTTGGAGCATCTATTGTTAAATATGTATGTAGAATATTTATATGCACATGCTGTACTATACACAATGTATATAATGTAGAAACACTTGTTGCGATACATGTAGATATACACAGGTATTCACATACACACATTCTCTTTTACAAGCAATTATGACAATATAAAATATATTAAAACACACTTAAATAATCATATAAAGTCACACATTGAAACACAAACAATGAATCATGCAAGCAACAATTTCCATACAATTGCTACCTCCTATTTACTCATACACATGCATGCACAGAGAGAGAGAGAGAGAGAGGGACAGAAAGAGGGAGAAAGAGAGAGAGAGAGAGAGAGAGAGAGAGAGAGAGAGAGACAAACACACACACACATATACACACACATGCACACGCACGCACACACACACACAGAGGCAAAGACCTATCTCCATCACCATCATTATTTATAATTTTCCCATGTTCTGGTGAAGATTTTCCTTGCATACATGAATGCTTGCTTTACCCTGAACAAACATGCTTCTTTTATTAGTTTGGTTAGCTGCTGAGCTTCTGCTGAAATGCATTTCTCAAAGCTTACCAGCTGTGTTTTCTCATCAATTTCCTGTCCTCCTATAAAGCAGGTAGCTATCTCTCTCTCTCTCTCTCTCTCTCTCTCTCTCTCCTCACACACATGATGCATTTACAGTGACCCTGATAATTCACAGTCTGCAATACAGGTTCAACTCCTAGCTGAGTTATTTCCACATGATTTACTCATCTTATATGCCATGACTCATGGGAACCTTCAACACAGATTTGTTCCTCACTTCACATGCTCTGTGTAGCATGGTGATGTGCATGTAGGTATTTATATATTTTTTTATTGTTTGTGTATGCATATATGTGCATATGCATTTATACATGCATATATGTATGACATTATAAATTTTTACTTCAAGATTTCTTGCCAATAGAAGAGCCAGTTTCTGTCATATCCAAGGCTTTTTCATTGGAATTTTAACAACATCATGTATTTGTGTATGTGTGCAATATTTAGAGTTCGTGCATATGCAGATTTATATATTTTGTTGTATGTATGTATTCTCATGCATATAGTTGCATGTCTAGACATGCTCATATATACTTAAATGATAAACTTCTGGAAAGTTTTACAAATTTTTACAGTTCCAGTAATGGCTTGGATCTGTAGCTTCAAATCAGCTTTCTCCTTTATGATTTTGAGAAGCCTAATTTCTCACGATCGGTACTCAGGCAGTGTGTTAATATCCCAATGTTCCGATAATTACAGTTATAAATCTGAACTTGTAATCTAGGTAGAGTAACTGTAGATTCCTCAATAGTTCAAAATATGTATTTTTCTTTTTCATTGATCTTTAACCTTATGTTAACATCTGCTGGGCAGCTGATTTCCACATCTGTTCACAGTTTCCCTTCTCTGTCCCAAATCCCTATATCTATATTTTATTGAGGTTTTCATTTGGACATTCCACCAGTACTATTTATTATGAGTGGCTATGGCCTCTACCATAATGTGAGTTCTTATTTCTTTGATCTCAGAGTTATCCTTTCAACGGATCTCATTATACAGTGTCTTGGCTACGTATAAGCTCATCAATTGATAATACCATGATGATATTTTTGGATAACTGCTTATGTTGTGAGTGATGTCTTTGGTATTAGCTCCACAAAATCTGCATCAGTTATCACATTATTTATATCTGTCTGTCTTTCCGTCTGTCTGTCTGTCTGTCTGTCTGTCTGTCTGTCTGTCTGTCTATCTGTCTGTCTGTCTGTCTGTATGTATGTATGTATAATAACTATGATACCTGATTATAGTCAATATATTCCTAAGAGATGACTGTCTAGCAGACTGGTTTGCCCTCCATTGAGATGAGGCCCTCAATGCTCACCAGATAATCTATTAAAGACCTCAAGATGGAATCTGTTTTTATCCTTGATGTTATCACAAAATGAAGGACAGTGGGCCAGAGATTCATTAATGTGACAGGCAAAATCATTGTAGAGTATATTTTTTAATAGTTTTGTCAGAAGACAAATGGTAGTCCCTATGATCTATTTTCATGACATGTGAGAGTGATGGAAGGAAGCAAAAAAGTTATCCTCAGACCCATCAGAAATTTTCCAGCTGTATGGTGTTGTATACAGAGAGATATTATGTTATTTTTCGAATCAGTGGCTTGGTCAGAGTACTTGTTACAGAGAAAACTTTGCAAAAATCATTGAAGGGCCAGATGGTGTTAAACTAGGTGATAGATTAAATATACCACTCAAAATCAAGAACTCTTCCTCTACAGGCTTCGATGCAGTCTCCCTATCTATCAGTGTGTACTGAAGAGCCAGATTGTGATACTCAACCAAGAGATAGATTAGATTTACCATTCATGCTATCTCACAGGTAATGTTTTAAGTGGATTTACAGATGTGATTATGTTTTCTTCCAGTTGTGCCAATTACAAATGTGATGATGTACTCATTTTTTTAAATGGGATACTTGCCCAAGGTGCTGTGCTGTGATATTGAACATAAAACCATATCGTTTTACATTCCCATGTTCAGTTCCTACTAAGGTCAATGTCACATTTCATCCTTCCATGATTGGTAATATAATGAAATCAATATAATTTACTAAAACAGAAAAGATGTATTACATGATATGTACACTACATTAGGATAAAAGACAGGATGGTCACAGCTGGAACACCTTCAATAATAGATCTGTTCAAAGTGTGTAACTTGCTGCTAAACAGCAACAACATCCTTCCAGATAATCTAAATGAAAAGTTGGGTTTTGTTAATGAATTTTGTATTACACTATTTTGTTTTACTTTTTTTTTTCTGGGTTTTGTAATTTCACCGACTCCTACTTTTGAGTTGAAATTTTTCCAAAATAAATTACAATTCTTTGCTCCATCAATATGGATGTGTGTCAAGCACTGTGGTTCAAGAGGTCATGGAGCAGTTTCCATTTCTGACTGTAGCCAATTTATTTTCAGTTTTGATGATGGATAATGTGGTCCTCTAATGCAGTGTGTTCAAAAAGTCTCTCCGCAGTGAATTTTTTGGTGAATAGATTATTTTGAAGGGACTTTAGCCACCAACATCAACTGAATGAACACCACCAGACTTTTTGTCTGGGGAGCAAATAAAAGATCAGTGTAAAAGAATCACCCAAAAACCATTAATGAGCTAAAAGATGCAATCATAACTTTCACAGTCCATACCATGTCAGACTCTCCAAGATGTATTTCAAAATATGTGTAAAAGAGTCAACTTATGTATTGAAAATGAAGGATGACACTTCAACACCACTTATAAGTTTTTTGGTCTTGTAAAGTCTAACATATTCTTTTGTAATCTTGTACCATCTTATAAATATTTATTTTTTGCAATAAAATACTTACTGTGGAGAGACTTTTTGAACACCCTATGCACTACATTTCAATAAAGGATGGGATGTTGATGTTTGAAACATTTTTAGCCGTAGTTCTCATGTAGAAATAAGTCTACTGTAGTGTCAAAAAGCAGCAACAGCAATAAAGATAACAACAGAACAGTTTAAGATATGTGACATAGGCATGGGATGGCTGTGCGGTAAGTAGCTTGCTCACTAACCACATGGTCCCGGTTCAGTCCCACTGCGTGGCACCTTGGGTAAGTGTCTTCTACTACAGCCTTGGGCCAACTAAAGCCTTGTGAGTGGATTTGGTAAATGGAAACTGAGAGAAGCCCGTAGTATGTATGTATATATATGTGTGTGTGTATATGTTTGTGTGTCTGTGTTTGTTCCCCCAGCATTGCTTGACAACCAATGCTGGTGTGTTTATGTCCCCGTAACTTAGCGGTTCGGCAAAAAGAGACCGATAGAATAAGTACCAGGCTTACAAAGAATAAGTCCTGGGGTCAATTTGCTTGACTAAAGGTGGTGCTCCAGCATGGCCACAGTCAAATGACTGAAACAAGTAAAAGAGTAAAGAGTATGGTTTGTGATTTAGAAAAGTTTGAAGGCTACAGAGTTTGCACTACATATCTACTTTGACTTGTTTATTTTTTCCCATATTTCTTTTCCCATATTTTCCCATATTTCTTTTTGCAACCCTTTTTGAAATTACAGTCCATCTCTGAGGATGTTAATCCCTTACTGCATTCGAATTATTAATTAGGAGGATACAGTCATATATATACCTTTTATCTGTTTCAGTCATTAGACTGTGGCCATGGTGGGGCATCACCTTGAAGAAGATTTAGCTCAGTGAAACAACTCCAGTACTTCTTTTTAAAACCTGGTACTTATTCTATCAATCTTTTTTGCTAAACTACTAAGTTATGGGTATGTAAACACACCAGCACCAGTTGTCAAGTGGTGGTGGTGGGGGACAAACACACACAAACACACAAACACACACACACACACAAACACACACACACACACACACACAAACACACAAACACACACACCACACACACACACACATACGACATGCTTCTTTCGGTTTCTGTCTACCAAACCCACTCCCAAAGCTTTGGTTGGCCTGAGGCTATTGTAGAAGACACTTGCCCAAGGTGTCATGCAGTGGGAGTGAACCCAGAACTGTGTGGTTGGGAAGCAAGCTTCTTAACACACAGCCACCCTTCATACTATACACTGCTCCCGATCCTTGTTAGAAAATCCATGTAAACAGAGTCAGGACAGACCAGTATGTGGTTGCATTGAATCATGTAATCTGTAATAATGGAGTCGAGGATATCATTCTCAGAACTTGGTTTGACTTTATTGTTATATGATAGGCATGGCAGTGTAGTAAGAAGCTTGCTTTCCAATCACATAGTTCCAGGTTCAGTCCCACTGCAAGACACCTCAGACAAGTGTCTTCTACCATAGCTTTGGGCCAACCAAAGCCTTGTGAGTGGATTTGGTAGACAGAAACTGAAAGAATCTCATTGTGTGTGTATATATATATATATAAATATCTTGCAATTGAGAAGTGGGTAGTTGATTTCATAGATCCCAGTACTTGGCCGGTACTTTCTTTTATGGACTCTGAAAGGATGAAAGGTAAAGTTTACCTCAGTAACTAGTCATTTACAGTCATTTAAATTTCTTAATGTAGGTCTCCTCTCCCTCTTCTTCTAAATCTCCACACTTCTCATTTCCATACCACAGCCTTCATCTACCTCCCAACTGCATTTATTAAACTTCCCCTAACTCCAATTGTAAAATAATGCAAAATAATTTATTATACACTAAAATAAATTACTTTTCCATGATGTTGGCTGTGAAACAATTGTAATCTTATGGATATCAACTAGTGAAATATATTAATTTCATACTTCCTGATTTTCTTTTTATATGTATGTGCGTGCGTGTGTGTGTGTGTGTGTGTGCATATGCATGTGTGTGTGTGTGTGTTTGACAGTCTGTAGAAAATCAGTCTCCCTGAATTCTATCTGACCCATATCAGCTTGAAAAGAAGATGTTAAACTGACGATTAATGATGATGAAGTGGGTGATGTTAGCTGTACACAATTTGTATCAGTACGTGTGCCTTTTCAGTGCAGTCTTATATATCAAGGAAAATAACGTTATACTTACATACCTCAGAAAGGAAGAATCGGATTATCAGAACGAAATTGTTGTGTTAAATGTTTATGCGCAGTTTAAAATAGCATGTGAGAGTGAAAGAGATTTATTTATATGCCAAAGGCAAGAGGCACTTCATCAGAAATTCAAATATTAGGTTCATTAGAATTTCAAATATTATATTCCTCAAGGCTGTATGTAACTTCCTCATTGTCCTTTATGGGTTCAACTCATTTTTGCGTGTGGATGAGAGACATGCGATTCCATAGTGAGTTTCAACCAGTATCTGAAAACCAAGAATGCTGTAACACTGTCACGTAAAAGAATCTTATTCAGACTGTGGTTGAAATACTCTTTGTTCTTGATATCAAAATATTAAATACATACAAAGAATATTGTTCATACTTACTTTCCTTGATATATATATATACAGTAATTTGATTACTCTATGCATTAAGATATTTGAATTTCTGATGAACTGCCCCTTGCCTTTGGCAAAGAAATAAGTCTCTTTCACTTTCACATGCTATTTCGAAACTACGTGTAACTCTTTGACTTTTCGAACTGAATACAACAATTTCATTTAATTAATTCTTTCTGAACTTGCACAAATATAATGAAGTTTTCCTTAAATTGTAAAACTGATGCTAAAAAAAAGGCACAAATGCTGATATGATAAATATGTCTGTGTGCTGTGGTTTTCATGTTAACAGTATGGGTTCTGGGTTGGTGGTGGCACTGATGTTGTTGCTGTTGATTACCTCCTCCTCTTCCTCTTGCATCCTTCCTCTCTCTCCTCTTTCATCCTTCCTCTCTCTCCTCTTCCATCCTTTCTCCCTTTCCTCTTCCATCCTCCCTCTCTCCTCTTTCATCCTTCCTCTCCTCTTCCATGCT
>NC_043000.1:56180552-56203052 GCF_006345805.1 Octopus sinensis | reverse complement strand
GTGTTGGCAAAGTCATTGACATTCTACAAGAGGTGATGTAGCACCTGGTAAAATTCAGTAACATACTACCAATTGATGTTCATATTTTGCACCAATTAACTCCCTTCTTGCTGTTGCTGCTGCTGCTTTTCTAACCTGAGGTTTTAGGAATACAGTCACAAGGACTTTTTTGCCATTTATACTGTGTGCTTTTGGTTTGATAGAGTAACAATATTTGTTCCAGATTTTTGTCAAGCTACCTTGAACTGTGATTAAAATCCTTTGTCTCACTCCAGAATTTTCTCTTTAATGAGTCTATATCTTCCTGGGAAGGAGCCTTCATGACATTTATTAATAGTCCCCTTACGTCTATGGTTTCAATTAAATTTCCCTGTTTTCCTTAATTTAGTTTAAGCTACTCTCTTTTGATGCTGAAGTCTTTTGCTAATGGCTTTTGGTTCCTGTATGAGGATGGTTAATCTGTATCCCATTGTTTTCATTTTACAATCTCGAGACATTTTACTATTTTATTGGTGGCAAGTGTATTTATTTGTCTACTATATTTTCTGGCATACAAATTGACATAGTATATAATGTAAACATGTACTGTAAGCATTCAAACATTGTTACTATCTTACTATCTTTCCAAATCCTGCTGAATTTCACATGGAATTTTTGGACCTCCAAATCATCTTGGTGTATAAGTCAACCTACCATTTTTGGTTATAAATTTTGGTCTGCAAAAGTTCAACTTGTCTGCTGGAAATTATGATTTTTGCTTTTGACGAGCAGTGTGCCTTGATTGATAGTTTTCTGTTTCAAACCCCATGATAGCACTTTTCTTTTTTATTGTTTTGCTTTTCTTTAATTCTTCTGTGTCTCCAAGTTGTTTTATTTGCTGTCACTAAGAGGCTTATAAACAAGTGTTCAGTTAGCCAAAATGTGGGGGTCTTTGCTGATGACTTCTAGAACCATCACAGTTGCATGACCATTGGAAACTCATTCTGGTTTCTGCTTAACTATCTGTCATTCCTTCATTTTATTTTTTGGTCCTGATTGAAGTTTTACTCGTTGGAGAAAAACCAAAGCATCCCAGGCTCTTGGTATTTTAACTTGTTTAGCAGAGCACTTTCCATGGATTGAACGATTTTCTCTTGTCACATCTGATATAAACTGACCCTCCAAATCACATGCACAACTTTTCTGATGGTTCATTCTGAAACATATACACAGCAACACTAGTCACACTAATCAAGTGATGGTGAGTGGCCAAACACAGACATAAAAATACACACACACACACACACACACACGTCATTGTCATCATCATTATCAAACGTTCATTTCCCATGCTGGCATATGTTGGACAGTTTTATTGAAAACAGTTAAGCTGGGGAGATGCACCAGATTCCAATGGTTGGATGCCTTTCCTAATGCCAACCACTCCAAGGGTGTAGTGGGTACTTTTTACGTGCCACCCTCATGGGTGCCAGTTATGCAACACTGGTATTAGCCATGACTATGAACTCACTTGGCTTGACATGTCTTCTCAAGCATGGTGTATTGCCAAAGGTCTTGGTCACTTGTCACTGCCTCTGTGAGGTCCAAAGTTTGAAGAGTACTTTTTATGTACCACCAGCATGGATACCAGTTATATAACATCGGCATTGGCCATGATTACATTTTCACTTGGCTTGGTGGTTCTTCTCAAGCACAAAATATCACCCAACATTCGAAAGATGCTGGGCTTCTTTCAGTTTCCATCTCTCAAATCGACTCACAGGGTTTTGGTTAGCCTGAACCTATAATAGAAGACACTTGCTCATGGTGCCATATAGTTGAACTGAACCCGGAGCCAAAAGCCACTAGCAAAAGACGTCAGCATCAAAAGAGAGTAGCTTAAACCGTGGTTGGGAAGCAAGCTTCTTAGAATGCAGCGACACCTAGAGACAGATAGATAGATAGATAGATAGATAGATAGATAGATAGATAGATATAGATATACATATTTGAATGTATATGCATGTGCATGTAAGTACAGTTAAATCACAGTGACAAAAATATTAAGTAGCACATTGAAATAAACATATATTCTGTACCTACTCTGAGCACAAATGCATTTCTAGCAATTAGACATTCATAAAATATAAATATATAATTTATGTATATAGTCACTCCACTTATTTGAGGCCAGTAGACAAATAGGCAAAAGTCCTGACATAAAATATTTGATTTTCAAGTATGCATTTCATCTTTTATCATATACGTATGCATATCATACACACACGCACATAGACACACAGATAAATATATATATATATTATATATATATATATATATATATATATATATATATATATATGTATCCATATTGTACATATATACATATGTGTGTGTATGTATATATATAATGTGTGTACATATATATATATATATATACACACACACACATACACTCGTATACACATGAGTATATATATATATATATATATATATATATAGGGGGGTGGCAAAAGTCATACACAAAATAAGTTCAATAAACTCCAGAATTGTCGAAGAACTTATTCTTTGTAAGCCTGGTACTTATTCTATTGCTCTCTTTTGCCAAACTGCTAAGTTATGGGAATGTAAACACACCAGCATCGGTTGTCAAGCAATGTTGGGAGGACAAACGCACAAACATATACACACCCATACATATATACAGACATACACAGACACACACAGACACACATATATATGAGGGCCTTTTAGTTTCTGTCTACCAAATCCACTCACAAGGCTTTGGTTGGCTCAAGGCTATAGTAGAAGACACTTGCCCAAGGTGCCACACAGTGGGACTGGACCCAGAACCATGTGGTTGGTAAGCAAGCTACTTACCACACAGCCACTCCTGCGACTATATATATATATATATATATATATATATATATATCCAATCCATGCCAGTATGGAACGCGAATGTTAAATGATGATGATGATGTATGTATAAAGTATAGAAATATATGTATATGTGTGAATATATATATATATGTTTATATAGGCATGTGTGTATGTATACGTATAACACACAAATTATATTCCTACTGAATATTCATTTTCATATATTTCTAGTTGAAGATGGTTTGCACAGTGTCTCTCACTGCATGCACATATTTGTGCATATATGCTTGTGTGCATCTATGAATGCATGTGTGTGTGTGTATCCATTTCTGCATGTGTATCTCTCTCTCTCTCTCTAACTATCAATATATATATATATATATATATATATATATATATATATATATATGGGCTAGAAGGGAGAGATAGAGTTTCTGTTACTCACACAGTACACACACATATACACTACTCCTGACAACAATATGTGCCAAGAAAAATGATATATAATGCAACTACCCACATACTTGCACACACACTCAGGCAAACCCGCTTTTGCAGGCATGGAAAAAAAAAAACTGGCCAAGTGAAAATACAAAAAGAAAAGAAAAGAAACCCAGCTAGGCCTACAGACACAAAAATCTTTTTCATTCTAGCTTTTACAAGCTAAAACTCATCATTTATTTGCACATATTTGCCAATAAAATGTAATAAATCTAGATTTTTCTCTGTCATGGAAAATAGGCAGAAAGCTATCATTACCGGGTCAGTTTTTTGGATGAGTAATAATAATAATAATAATAATAATAATAATAATAATAATAATAATGATGATGATGATGATGATGATGATAATAATGATTAAAATAATGATGATAATAATAATAATAATAATAATAATGATAATAATAATAATAATAATAATAATAATAATATTCGTAATATTTTAGAATTTTTTGTTTTTCAGTGGCTGTAGTTGAGTGTGTATGTATGTGTATAAATGTGTGCACATATGTGTGTGCATGTGTGTGTGTGTTGTGTGTGTGTATGTGTGTATGTGTAGGTTTGTCTCTGAGTGTACTATTGTCTAGGTCTAACCATCTATTAATCTTTCTATCCAAATGTAAATAAATATATGTATACACACATATATATATAAGCATATGTGTGTGTATGCACATGTGTATGTATTAATATGTATATTTGTATGTGTGTGTGTGTGTATCCCTGTAGGTTTCATCATATTAAACAAATCTTAAAGATACAAAATACTCAATATATCAGGATGAGGACTGTGTTATATTCTTTATTTGATGATCAATATTCTAAGTTAAATCTGTTTTATTTCTAAGTGAATCAACTCTTTACTAGTTGGCAAATAAAAAATATACATAGTGGCATGGCAAGATGGATCTTAAGATTATGTTATATAATATATTTTATTATTATTGTTATTATTAATATTATTATTATTATTATTCCTTCTTTCTTCAAATTTTCTTCCGTTTCTCGCCGAGTGTTTTCCATACACCTAGGGCAGAGAAGCTCATTGTATGCATTCCCAGATTACACGCGCAAATTCACAGACAAAATATGTATTTAAAAATTAATAAATAAATAAATTCTTGGATGGATGTTATTTTCACAGCGATAGTGCTCTTCTCAGTACATGAATCGTTCCAGTTAATACAATTTTTTGCACTTCCTGTAGGGATGGTAAGCCTGGAATCATTCCTAGAGATCCTACAATCACTGGTACTGTAGTCGCCTTGAGATGCTACATTTTTTCAATTTCTATTAGCAGGTCTTTATATTTACTAATCTTGTCAAATTCTTTCGCCGCTATATTGTGATCACAGGGAATACTCATGTCAATTAATAAACACATCCTTTTTATTATTATTATTATTATTATTATTATTATTATTATTATTATTATTATTATTATTATTATTGCTATCATTATTATTGAGTGAGAGAGCATACCATCATAGTGACACTGGGATAAAATATACAAAACCCAGTATTCCGATCATAACAACCCATCTGATAAGGGTATACCAAGCACATGCATCACAAACATATGTGTATAACATGGTGATCTTATATTAAGATAAACAGTGCATGACCTTGCAGGTGGGGTTCAGTTAGGATTTTCTTCAGGTCGAGTAGCCCATCCTGCTCAAAAGGTCTCTGAATAAGGGTTGTTTAAGGATGTTTAATGAAACACCCATGTTTTCAAAGGTGAATTACCCAAACCCCAAAGAATTCCTCTCAATACTCGGCTATGATGCTCCCCCACTACTTCTGCTCATGATCAGAGATGCACGGTCAAACAACTGACAAGGAAATCTGGCATTGAGCAGAATATTTGATGTAGCCCGTCTTTTATACCAAGACAAAACAATGTACATAATAACACTTCCAATCAGTTAAGATCAGAAGCCAAGAGTGCTGCTGCCTGGTACTGCATCAGGAATACTACTACTACTACTACTACTACTACTACTACTACTACTACTACTACAACTACTACTACTACCACCATCACCACCACCACCACCACCACCACCACTACTACTACTACTACTATTCATCATCATCATCATCATTGTTGTTGTTGTTGTTGTTATTTAAGACAGTTTAGTTTGGCTCCATATGACTTGCAGTTATGCAGGCTCTTTACAGAAACATAGTTTGTCCAGGCTCAGATAGCTGAAGGAAAAGATGCAGGAAGTTTAAGAAGGTTACTGGAAACTGTGCTGCTATTGGTCAAGGCAGGTCACATGGTATTGTTAGGTGTGAGATTAGCTTTTCAGCAACACCAGATGCATTAGAAAAGAGAATTTCTTGGACCTTGTGGTTGAACAAGAAGCTGGTGACATCTTGGTGTCTGGCCAGCTTTTGAGGGACTTGAAGGTCAACAGAAATATATGTGGATGTGAGTATTGATGCCTAAGTATGGACGTGGGTGTCTGTTGTCTATCCCTGCCATCATTTGATAATTGCTGTTGGTTTGTTTTCTGTACTCTTACTTAGTATAGTATTTCAGCTAAAGATATTGATAGAATAAGTACCCAACTTTAAAAAAAAATATGGGCGTTGACTTTGTCACCTAAACCAGTGGTTCTCAACCATTTATTTTTTACTTGTGAAACTATTTGGTTCCTATTTTATTTTACTGCACCTTCATAACCATTTGATGCTTAATATATATATATATATATATATATATTAAATATATATATACATATACATGTGTGTGTGTGTATATATATATGTATGTGTGTGTGTAGAATATTAGGGGTTTAGTTCACTGGGATTATACTTAAGAATCTATGCCTTCACAGAAGTACAGACCAAATTCCATACCCTCTCAAAGAAGATGAGCTCTGAACTTTATTCTCCAGTCCATATTCTTCTATCTACTATTTTTCCTTTATAATCTGTGAATTTTCTGTCTTGAGTTTTCATACATACTCACCTTGTCTCTGATGGTGGAATACCCAGTGTAAGGAAATGCTAACCTATCACTTGGGATATCCCAGAAACAGCTGTAAAACATCCAGTAGTCAATTGATTAATTAAATAACTAATTAATTAATTACCTCAAATTCACCTTACACTAATTAAATATTCTAAATGACTTGAGATACTTGTCCTGCCTTGGTTTTTATTGTCTTTTTCCCCTTTATATATATATGTGTGTATTTTTCTATTTTCTTTTCTTTCCCTGTTTATTTCTGTGTTCCGAGCGTAGGCTCGAAACATAAAAGACTTTCTTGCTTACCGAGTGTTAAACTAATATGTCTGTTTGTTGTTTACACACCTGTTTTCGCCTTTTGTTTCTTGTAAATTCTCACATAGGTGTAGGAGTGGCTGTGTGCTAAGTAGCTTGCTTACCAACCACATGGTTCCAGGCTCATTCCCACTGCATGGGCAAGTGTCTTTTACTATAGCCTCGGGCCGACCAAATCCTCGTGAGTGGATTTGGTAGACGGAAACTGAAAGAAGTCCGTCGTATATATGTATATATATGTGTGTGTATATGTTTGTGTGTCTGTATTTACATCCCCGTAAATTAGTGGTTCGGCAAAAGAGACCGATAGAATAAGTACTAGACTCGAGTAAAGGCAGTACTCCAGCATAGCCACAGTCAAATGACTGAAACAAGTAAAAGAGTATATGTATGTATATATATATATACATATATATATATATAATATATATATATATATATATATATATATATATATATATATATATATATATATATATATGATGCATGTATGTATGTATGTATCTATATATATATATAATGTATGTATATCTAACTATATGTGTGTCTTTTATATATATGTGTGTGTATATATCTAACTATATGTGTACATACACACACACGCACACACACAAACACAACATATTTCCTCTCACACACACACACACTCTCTCTCACTTTTCTCTCTCTCTCTCTCTCTTTTTTTTCTGCTGTTGTTTAGTCCTGCATCAACTCTGATGACGCTAATCTGTGGCCAAAGACATTTGCATCATGACAATCTTGTCTTTTTGTATAGCAGAGATTCCACTATCCATTGTGTTCTGGCTGCTGTCTTGCCATGTCAGCTGACATCATGGAGGCTCTTTGTAACTTTACATACATGTGTGTGGATACGTGTGCATGTGGATGTATGCAAATAAACATGCACATGTGTGTGTGTTTATGCATATTATGTATAAATGTGTTTGTGTGCAAATGTATGTATGTGCTCATCTATGTATGTGTATATCCATGTATTTTTGTATGTGTTTGTGCATATAGTGTTATGTTATCCTTTCCCACTCTCCTCTTCCCTCTCCCCTTTCAAATTTACTGGCATTCCTTTTATTTTCTCTACTCCCTCAACATTGCCCACTCCCTCCACAAACACTTATCACCTCTTTCCTCTACTCCCGCCTCTCCTCTTCTTCCTTACCTCTCCTCTTTCTTCTCCCTTACCTCTCCTCTTTTTTCTATCTTACCTCTCTAATCCTGATTTATTTACATTTCTTCTCTCTCACAAAGGTTCTGCCTAGAAACTTCAGTCTTCTCTGTCTTCATAGCATAAAATTTATTCCTCTGTCTTGAATTATTTTTTATTAGCGAGATGTAATATTTATCCCCACTTAATATGGATGTTCTGTTAGAACAAACAACACCATGAAAGAAACTCTCATATTGGCTTTTGGTGCAAAATACATGCTTGTTTATATTGCTAGTTGGGGGATAGATCCGCACCAGATCACATGACTTCGACCTTCCATGATCTTGTCAATGACAAACATTTGACCACCAGAAATAGCAGTGACTGATCTTCTTGCCAGCAATATGTAGCAAAACAGTGCCAGAATAGGTGCTGATATTGCAATAAGCCAGTGAACTTATAAATCCCTGCTATCTCCAGTACCAAGACCACCAGGTCACATGATTTTGACCTTCCTTGGTATTCTCAGTGATGGACACTCAACTGCTAAAGATAGCAGCAGCACATCTCCTCACCAGCAATATAGAGAAAAACAATACTAGTACAAGCACTGGTGTCATGATAAGTGAGTGAGCTTGTTAAAAAATATATATTATTGACAGAGACAGTATTAATTCCAAGAGATAATATTTATCCCCACATAAACATGGATGTTCTATCCCCACTTACCCTTTCATTACTGTATTTATTTTGAGATGCTCTGTGTTTCTTTCAATTACTTTAAATATAACAAAGAATTTAGTAAAATAACTTAGTTATCATTCAGCTAGTGTTAGGAACATAAATTGTGACTAAGGTTTGGTGGAAGATTTTAATTCAAAACAAGACATTTGTACACAGAGCCAGAGCTGGTTTCAGCCAGGTTAGTAATGAAAGTCGTTAAACATGGATGTTCTGTCAGAACAAACTATACTGTGGCAGATATCACGAGAGAAACTAAGCTGCACTCTTGTTTGTATTGCAATCTGGGAAGTAAATCTTTGCCAACTCCAGTGCTAAGTATCACTAGTTTAATCAAATTCTTTTGTCACACAAAATATAATATTTATGGATGTGCTGTGAGTTTAAGAAATTTGCTTTGCATCCTGAGGTTTCAGGTTCAATCCTACCTTGAGTAAGTGTCTTCTACTCTAGCCTGGGCTGGCCAATGCCTTGTTAGCAAAATCTGATTGATGAAACAGAATGGAAGCTCATCATACACATTCACAAACACATTTTCATTTATATAATATCTACGTGTGTATTTGTGTGTATGTGTGTTTATGTGTGTGTGTGTGTGTGTGTGTGTGTGTGTGTGTGTGTGTGTGTGTGCGTGTGCGCTTATTTCTGCATGTCTTTATATTGGTTTAAAATTTTGGCACAAGGCCAGCAAGTTTGGGGTAGGGTTAAGTTGATTACATCGACCCCTAGTATTCAACTGGTACTTATTTTATTGACCGCTAAAGGATGACAGGCAAAGTCAACCTCAGCAGAATTTGAACTCAGAACATAAAAACAGACAAAATGCCACTAAGCATTTTTGCCTTGCCTGGCATGCAAACAATTTTGGCAGCCTTCTATCTTTGCATGTCTTTATATTGGCACAAGTTTGGCAGAGAGGATGTTGTTTATGTTTATTGCAAACCAAAATATCTAACAGTTTAATGTCTGAAGTGGATTAAAAGTGCTTTACTTCAAAACAAGAAAGAAACGGATTCAGGAAGCACATCCCTTTGTACACAACTGCCTCAAGAAGTATCATCTTAACCAGTGGTTCTCAACCATTTTTTATCTAAGGATCCCTTTGATTACTATTTTATTCTAGCGGGTGTCCCCTTATCTAGCCATTTGATGTTTAAAAACTGGTTTTACAGATATTTATTTCTAAATTCCTATTTTGTTTTTCACATAGTAGTGTTGAAATGTTAGCTAAAATTACATTAAAACATTTGTCTTCATATTTTGTCATGTTCATGCTAATTATTATCTGCTTTTTATTATATTTTGGGTTTGAGATGATTTATATCAATATTTTTTAAGCTACTTTCCTGAGATGTTCACAAAAGAAAAAAAATTAATGCAAAAATAAAGGTACCGAGTTTAAATATTGATGTTGTTCAAGGGTTCTCAACCATTTTTTATCTATGGACTCCCTTGATTACTATTTTATTCTAGTAGACCCCCATAGCCATTTGACATTTAGAAACTGGTTTTACCAATATTTCTTTCAAATTGACTATTTTGTTTTTCACACAATAACTTATGTAGATTGAACTATGTAAAATGTTAGAGAAAGAAATCCAGCTGTTTCAGGGGCCCTTGAAATACTATTGTGGGTCCTCAATTTGCTATTTTGTTGTGTGGATCCCCAAAAATCTTATATGGACCCTCAGGAGCCATATAGACCCCTGCTAAGAACCATTAATCTAGACTATGCTAGCGCTGGTGGTGGTGGTGGTGGTGATGATGATGATGATGACTGATTGTGGTGGAGGTGGTAATGATTGTGGTGATGTTGATGAGGGTGGTAATGAGGATGATGAAGGTGGTCATTGTGGCAGCAGTGATGATGATGATGATGATGATGATGGTGGTGGTGGTGAACCCATTAAGTTATGGAGATGTAAACACACCCTCACTGATTTTGTGTGTGTATGTGTGTGTGTGTGTGTGTGTATGATGGGGTTCTTTCAGTTTCCACCTGCCAAATCCTCTCAGAAGGCTTTGGTTGGCCCAAGGCTATAGAAGATACTTGTCCAAGGTGCCATGCAGTAGTACTGAACTTGGATCCATGTGTTTGAGAAGCAAACTTTGTACCATACAAGCTACACCTGCACCTATGCCATACCTCTGATCTGGCTGCTATTTTTAGTAGGAGGCCAAGTGCTATATTTAGTAGGTGGCCAAGTGGCTATGAAGGGATTCTTTCATTGGCTTGAAATATTACCATTTGTTGTAAAACCTTTATTTAGGAAATTTATGATCAAAGACATTCCAGCCATTGCAATTTTAATGTATATATACACACTGTCTACATTATCCAACATATCCTTCTATGTTTAAGATTATGGTGGTATGATTCAAGTGAAATTTGCCTGCTATTTTAAGCAGGGTGATGTGAATGTAGGATCTCCATTTATTAGCTCAAATTATTACTGGCAGCAGATTGCAATTTACTGAATCAACATGATTCTTTCTCCTATAAAACCTGTTTTGGGTAAAAGAAATCATTACATAAATGCCAAAGCATTTTCCTTATTTTCAGATTCTGTAGCTGTAAGAGGAGTGGGAAGAGAGAGGAACAGTAAAGGGGGAATGAAGAAAAACAATAAGATAGAGGGACATAAATAGATTGGTAGGTAAAGAGATAGACAAACAGATATATATATATATATATATATATACAGAGAGAGAGAGAGCGAGAGAGACAGACAGACAGCAAGATAGATATATCCATGGATAGAGCTAGATAGATAGATAGATAGATAGATATGTAACTAGTTAGACATACACAACCCACATTGATAGGTAGAAAGATAGAGATAGATACAAAGCTACACAAATAGACAAATAGATAGATATACTGTATACAAATAAATATTCATTGAGAGATAAAACACAAATAGATTTTTTTCCTCATGTAAGATGTTTCTTCGTATTTTATGTCCAAAATATTTCCCAACTTTTTTCTTTAATAGTTTTTCTATTGAAAGCTTAGACAGGTTGGAAGTTTCAGGCTGACATTCTGAGTAATTTCCCTTAGTGATTTATTTATTCTTTGACATATAGCCAGTTCTAAAGTTGATAGACTTCAACAAACAGCAAAATTTTTAAATCTGAAGAATTTTTCCTAAATGTAACTTCACATATTACACACACACACACACACACATATATATATCTACCTACCTATATATGACCGCGTGTGCACCGTTGGCGATTTTTTTTTCTCTGTCTTCCCTTCTCTGGATCTTTCCCTCTCCTATGTTTCCGACGAAGAGCTTCACTCGAAACGTTAAACCCTCCTTCTTTCCTTCTTTCCACGTCCTCACGTTGTTGTGTTTTTTTGTGCTTTCATGTTTGGATTAACTTTATACATATATATATATATACTTTATTTAAAAGCAGCAGAAATATAACAAAAGCTGTTACTCAGAGTTTCACATTTCCTGTTCGTCAGACAGCTTTTTTTTTTAACAAAACTGTCTGACGAATGGGAACGTGAAACTCTGAGTAACAGCTTTTGTTATATTTCTGCTGCTTTTAAATAAAACATCTTACTCTACTTTTGGTATTTGAGTACTTTTTTTTCCACCTTGTTTCACATTTATGTGCTTATACTGGTATATATATATATATATATATATATATATATATATGTATATATATATATATACACATGTGACTCAGTGGATGATGTGTTGGAACTAAAGTGGGTGATGCTCCAGAAGAAAGGGAGAGACATCAGATAACGAAACAAGAAATTTGAACAGCCTTTTCTCTAGATTAGCTGCTGGCAAGAGCAGACTGTGGACAAAGTCCTCACATATCTTAGATATGTGATGTTCTCAGGTTTTTTTTTCTACTGAAGGTGATATCATGGCCTGGATTAGGAAAATAAAGCTTTTCAAGAAATTGCATGGCATACAGAACATGGCCAGTGTTATGCCGTTGTACAAAAGGGAAGCACATAACTTATGTCTGTAAATGCACATGGCAGGGCAACTAAAGGTGGGAAAGAACTGAAGAGCAGCTGAAAGACACATATGCAGGAGGTGTGTTTATGTCATATAGCAAGCTAGGGAGAGTGCACTGGATGAGAGAACAGGTAGACAATTATGTGAGTAATTATGTCAGAAGACTAGCTGAACTAGCTAGAATTTTTCCAGTGCAGTAGTGGAGAAAGTTGTGAATCTGGCATTTGTGATGACAATGACAATGGAAAACTTGGTGGAAGGAAGGTATGGATGCGAAACAATAGCCATGATTTTGTGGAAGTTGTGTCAGTGGAGCTTAGTAGAACATGCAGGCAAGTAGTGAATGGTGAAATCTTGAGAATAGCCGGAAAGTTGATATGGACATTTAAGGATCTGTGTTTTCAGGTGTTGGGGTTTGCACAGAGTCAGGGACTGCAAATTGTTGAAATAGCTTGTAGTCATCATCATCATGATTTAACGTCTGTCTTCTATGCTAGCATGGGTTGGATGGTTTCACAGGAGCCAGCCTGGCAGAAAACTACACCAGGCTACTATGTCTATTTTGGCATGGGTTTTATGGCTGGATGCCCTTCATAACACCAACCACCCTTTAGAGTGGACTGAGTGCTTTTTATGTGGCACCAGCACAGGCGAAGTCAGTTTTGCTATCATTTTACTGCTGGATGCCCTTCCAAATGCCAACTACTTCACAGTGTGGACTGGATGCTTTTTACATGGCATCAGCTCTGTTAAGGTCACCAAGTAACTTGTAAGATAAGGAATTTTGAGAAGGAAGGTGCATTAGAAGGGGTGAACTTGTGTCAGATGATGAAAGATTAGAGTGTGACAGAGAGACAGAGGTAGAAACAGGTGTTTTGCTGGAGGAGGTAACTAACTACTGGACCATGTGACTTCACCTACCTTCTTTTTTATCTCTTTTACTTGTTTCAGTCATTTGACTGTGACCATGCTGGAGCACCACCTTTAGGTGAGAAAATTGACCCCAGGACTTATTCTTTGGAAGCCTAGTTATTCTATTGGTCTCTTTTGTTGTCAAGTGATGTTGGGAGGACAAACACAGACACACAAACATATACACACACACACACACACACACACACACATATATATATATACGTATATACGATGAGCTTCTTTCAGTTTCCATCTACCAAATTCACTCACAAGGCTTTGGTAAGCCCGAGGCTATAGTAGAAGACATTTACCCAAGGTGCCACACAGTGGGAATGAACCCAGAACTATGTGGTTGGTGAGCAAACTGCTTACCACACAGCCACTCCTGTGTCACACCTTCCTTGACTGGTATTTAATTTAACACTCAAGAAGTGCAAAAGGTAAAGTTGACCTTGGTTAGATTTAAACTCAGAGCACAAAAAGCTTGAAGATGTAACTCCAGGCATTTTGTTCTATGTTCTATGCTCTAGTGACTTTGCCAATAACTGTGACTCAAATATTACATCTCTGTGCTGTTTAAAATTTATTCTTGTCTTCCAGCTTGTATATATTATACGTATATAAATATTTATAGATGTAAAACGTAAAACAGCTACAACACAACTGCTAGCCTATGCTCACTGCTACTAGTATGAACAACAACAACAACAACAACAACAACAACAAGAAAAAACAATCAAAATATAATTAGTAATTGTTTATTCATTAAGTGACATTTCTATGTCTTCTGGTAGACCTTTGCCTTTTTATATCAATATTATGATGTGATGCACACAACAATATCTTTAGCCTAAGGAATATACGTATATCCATTTCATATTCTTATTGAAATCTGGTTTATAAATGACACTTGGAATATTTCTAGAGTAGATTTCATTGTTGAGTTCACTGAAATTATTTACCAGTTTGCTATTAAAAGTCACTAGGACACTCCAGTAAAATGAACCATTGATGGAGATTGCGCTTAGTTAAGTTATCAGTATGAATATTCTAATATTATTTTTTTCCATGTTCAAATTTCAGACAAGATAAGCCCCAAGTTCTAAATTGTAAATTGCATTCTTTCATTGTTTATTTAACAAAGGAAATTTTTCCTCTCTTCTTGTTGATAACTAATATAAAAAGAAGCGAACATTTTTTTAAGAATATTAAAAAAAAACAAACTAAGTAGCTTATCAATAATGCCAGTAGTAAAGAAATTTTAGAATGTGGTGCATATGTATACATGTGTGTGTAATAAGTATATATGTGTGTGTGTAACACATACATATATAGTTATTGATAGATAAATAGAGGCATATGGTATACATATACATATATGTATATATATATATATATATATATATATATATATATACCAATAATAACAAAGGGTAAAATTAATTAATTAAGAATTAATCAATAATTTCACCAAGTAGAATTCGGCATGAAAAAAGGACCATTTCACGGTAAACCTAAGTAATACTTAATAATTAGGGTTCAGCAAAGATTTGCTTTACCACATACCGAAGTTTAGAAATAGCAGCCAAAAAACCTTAGCTATTTCTTCTACTTTAAAAAGGGACTCCCAGAGAAACCAAAATACTTGAAAACAATTCACATATATATATATATATATATATAATATATATATATATACACACACACACAATATGCCTGTATATAGGTGTATGTGGGTATGTGTATGTATACACACACGTATGTGATATATATATATGTTTTATTTTATTTTTTATTTATCTATTTATATTTTTACTTGTTTCAGTTATTTGGCTGTGGTCATGGTGGGGTACCACCTTGAAGAATTGTCAGTCGAATGTATTGACCCCTATACTTTTTTTTTAAAGCCTGTTACTTATTCTATCGATTTCTTTTGCTGAACCACTCAGTTATGGGGACTGAAACACACCAGCACCAGTTGTCATGTGGGGGTGGGGAGGACAACACAGACACAAAGAAATACACACATATACACAAACACACACGCATGTGCACATTCACACACATACACATACAGCAGGTTTCTTTCAGTTTCCATCTACCAAATCCACTCACAAGGCTTTGGTTGGCCCATGGCTATAGTAGGAGACACTTGTCCTTGGTGCCGTGCAGTGGGTCTGAACCCAAAATCATGTGGTTGGGAAGCAAGCTTCTTGCCACACAACCACTGCGCTTATTGCACTATACTGCATGCATTATATGCATTGTGTATGTATTTGAACATCAGCTGCTAATTAATAAGGTGGGAAGTCTAAATAACTAACAATATAAGACCACCTCACAATATATCAACACACCTCTGCTTTTCTTTTTCCTTGTTAAATCATTTGTTTCTAGTATGAGTTCTCATTAGTTTCTGTAAATTCTAATGATTATATTATCATGAATGATGCATGGAGGTTGACTTGGAAGAAAACATTTTTTTTTATGATAGAAAATATATACTAATTTGTAAAATGTGTGAGATGTATTCTTTCTTAATTTTAATTAATCTATGTTATGTTTTTAAGGACAATTTTTGTTTTGCTGTTGCAGCTGCTTTTGATTCCATTTCAATTGTGAACATACAATCATTTTATGACATTATATAACCCATGCTTCCCTTTGTTGAAGTTTGTGATTTAGGAGTCACTGGGATGTCCATTCTTGCAGTATGATGGGCCATGTTTTCACTAGAATTTGTTTTATTTTGTGTTAAGGACTGATGTTTAGAGTTAGTTTTAGGTTGTAATGTACCTGAGGAATATATTTGCTGTTAGATTACACTGTGTAACAGAAGTTTAATCTTTTTTTTTTGTCTTTGATCAGTAAGTGTTATTTCCTATTTGATTCTCTCTTGAAATCAAAGGAAACGACTACTATTCCTTTCAGACTTTGCTTTTGTGACCTGGACATCAATTTTTGAAACTCACCTATTTTCCATTACATTTCAGACAGATTCAGTCTTGAGTTGCTGAAGCAGAAATATCATTATAACAATATTCTGCTCAATACTACAGATTTACTTTCCAGTTGCTTGATCTTAACCACTTGCACATGACACTTAGTGGTCAACAATATGTGCATCTTTGGTCATGAGTATGAGTAGTGGGGCAGCATCATAGCCATGTGTTGAGAAGGATTCTTTGGCATTTGAATAAATGTAACAAATTCAAAGTTTGAAGGAAATATTAGCCATTTTTCATATTTTCTAAGGGTAAACAAATAGGAAATAACAGTTGCTACCCAAGGACAAAAATCGTGTTACGCAGTGTTATATGTTAGTTTATTGCAATAGTTCTAGATTATTTAGTTCTCATTCTTGGATTCTAGGCATAGAAAAGCCAATGTAATATAAAGAGTTTTGCCCAGACACACAATAAGATGATAGCAACAAGGTTTTTGGAAATCAATAAATTAAGAGAATTATTAAGGCAATGGTAAAAAATGTCCTGCATTATTTGTTTGGGCTTCTTGTGTTCTGAGTTCCAGTCTGACCAAAGTCATCTTTGCTTTTCATCCCTCCAGACTCAATACAATTAAATATTAGCCTAGGGTGGTAGATTGCTAAAATTGTTTGAGTATTGGACAAAATGCCAAATGAAATTTGTTTCAGCTTTTTATGTTCTAAATGGCTTCTCAGGTGTGACAAACTTTTCTGTATCCAACTGATGGTTTTTGCGAAAATTTATCTGAAAGAAAGTAATGGGAAATAACCTTTATATTCCCTTATGAAAGTTTCATGACAAATATAATAGCACTTATTTAGTAAGTTACCAGGGAGCGGGGTTGCTTATTGATCTGTTGGTGCCAAAAAAAAAAAAAAAAAAGACAATTTTGAACTTAAGACAACAACACCTTCTTCAATTGGCCATCTCACCTCTACTAATATAGTCTTTAAAGCTCTGCTAAAAATAATTTCTGCAATTTTTTTTTCCATGAAGAGTTTTTATTGATTTCTGTTGTATTACTTTTCTTATCTTAGATTTATATTTCACTCAATGTTTCAGCCATTAATGGTTTCAATCTCTTCAAGTGATATTTTTTCAATTAGGCTAGTGATTCTCAATTGGGGTCCATATGGCCCCTGAGTGTGCAAATAAGATTTTTAGGAGTCCATACAACAAAATAGTAAATTGGGGACTCACAATAGTATTTTATGGATCCCTGAAAAATTTTACCTTAGACGTTTATATTGGTAGATGTTTGTTTGTAATTTTGCTTTAGATGTTGTATTGCAAGAAACAGCTAGATTTCTTTCTCAAATATTTTACATAGCTCAGCCTTCACAAGTTAATGTGTGAAAAACAAAATAGGAAATTTGAAAGAAATATCTATAAAACTAGTTTTTAAACATTGAATGGCTATGGGGGTCCACCAGAAGAAAACAGTTATCAAAGGAGTCTATAGACAAAAAATGGTTGAAAACCCCTGAACTAGACCAATATTTAAACTGGGTACCTTTATTTTTGCACTGAATGTCTTTTGTGAACAACACATCTAATATGAGGAAATTAGTTAAAAAAGTATTGATATAAATCATCTCAAATAAAAAGAAATAGCAGATAATAATCAGCATGATCATGACAAGATATGAAGATGAATGCTTTAATGTAATTTTAAATAACATTTCAACACTGGGATAATAGCCCAGTGTTGAGAAGAGCAGATGCATTTTGTAACATAAAGGTTTCAAGGTTGTTCCCTGACCAGCTGAGGAATATTACCAGAAGTAAGTATTTAAGTGTAGGGTACCTGTCGAGGGGATAGACCCAGGAAGATGTGGGATGAAGTGCTAAGAAAGGATCTTCAGATGCTGAGCCTCACTGAGGAAGTGACAAAGGATTGGGAGATGTGGCAATTTGCTGTACTTGATAAGATTTGTAAAGCCAAGTAAAATCACTGTCTTCCACACATGCAGTCTTGTCCTTTCAGGAGCTGGTACCATTTAAAAAGCACCTGTGCCAGTGCTGTGTTAATGCACCCATGCAGGTGCTGCATAGATGCATCCATGCTGTGGAATCTAAAAAGCACCCAGCACATTCTTATTTCTTTATTGCCCACAGGGGGCTAAACATAGAGGGGACAAACAAGGACAGACAAAGGGTTTAAGTCGATTACATGGACCCCAGTGTGTAACTGGTACTTAATTTATTGACCCCGAAAGGATGAAAGGCAAAGTCAACCTCGGCAGAATTTGATCTCAGAATGTAACAGCAGACGAAATACCAGTAAGCATTTCATCTGGCATGCTAAGGTTTCTGCCAGCACCCAGCTCATTCTGTTAAGTGGTTGGCATTAGGAAGGGCAACCAACTGTAGAAACCATGCCTCAGCAGACAGCTGGAGTTTGGGCGGCTCTCTGCTAGCCAGCTCCATGTCAAACCGTTCAACACATGCCAGCATGGAAAGTGGACTTTAAAAGATAATGATGATGATAATGTACTAGTAAGGAAATTTAAATGAGAATGTTGACAGAAATAAATTGATACCAAATTCGTTCTTTGGGCATTAATAAGTTTGACTGAAGAAATGAAAAATCTGGAAGGAAATCTTATGTCAGCATGGGAAAAGTAAGGAAAGGGTTTTTTAAAATGTTTGCAATATTTTGTGATGATGATTCTTGCTTGTTTTTAGCTCCAGGTCAGCTGTGATCAAACAGACATGTGATTAAAAGCATTCCATTTATGACTATCCTATATTTTCCTTTTCAATGTGGCCTTCCTTTTACTATTATACTTAGCAAAAATTTGCAGCAAAGTTATCTTCTGGCAGGTCCTGCAACCACATGTAAGTTCCCTCTTTAGCTTGTACTTAGTAATGATGCTGATGATGGAGTTGGTGGTGTTTCAGTAGTGTGGCTCTGAAGATAATGACAGTGGCAGAGGCTAAATATGTGTTAAAACTACAAATATTTTTGTGGAATTTCCATCACAGCAGAAAAGGATTTTTCAATGATCATTCACAAAAGAGACAAGTGAATGTCTATTTTTCTAGATTTTAATCCTTAAGCATTTAAGCTGGCTATATCAGTCCCAAATATTCTAACTCTTTTATGCTTAAACTGTGAAGATCTGGTCTCTCACACCTACCTTACAATGTCATTCTAAAAATAAACAATCACTTCATCAAAATCTCAAAGCTACAAGATGATTAATTCAAAACAATGTGAACAAACAGGCATTACATTTGACAGGGTAATCTGAATGCCAAAAGGTTAAGAGGGATTGAAATGTAGCAGTCATTGCTATAACAGATGATGGGTTGAAACACTTTAGAAGCAATATCAGTTAGTGACATTGAGAATCCTCAGTTTGACATTGTCTCATTGATGAAGGATTTAGTTGAAGGTTTGTTACACTTCAGCAGGAAGCTTGCTATGCTATGAGCAAAGAGAGAGAAGTATTTGCGGAGGCAGTAGCAATTGACCAGATATTACAACAAATTTTGAATGCTTTGAAGTGTGATCAACTTTCTTTCATCATCATCATCATTTAATGTCCAGCATGGGTTGGACTGTTCGACTGGGGTCTGTGAAGCCAGGAGACTGCACCAGGCTCCAGTCTGATCTGGCAGTGTTTCTACAGCTGGATGCCCTTCCTAACGCTAACCATCCGTGAGTGTAGTGGGTGCTTTTTACATGCCACCAGCACAGGTGCCAGGGGAGGCTGGCAATGGCCACGATGGGTTGGTGCTTAGAAACCAGTCAAGGCGGCACTGTCTTCATCCCATGGTTAGCTATGCTTTGATATTTGGAGCTTGAAAAAAAAAGAAAAAAAACTACCTATGTATATAATGCTTGCTACACTCTAGATATTTTTTATATTTTCAAATGTTTTCTTAGGCATATAAGTCTTGTTGTTGCTACTGCTGCTGTTGCAGTTGTTGTTGTTGTTTAACTTCAGGTCAAACCTGATAAAACATATATATCAAGAAAGGTGTTTTGGCTATGACTATCCTATTGTTTTAGGAACATGAAGGACCTATATCATCTAATGTGTTGAATGAGGGAGTCTCTCTGTAGTCACTAGACTTGCTAGAAATAGTCACTAAATCTCTCTCAATAGTCAGTGAAAATCATGTTTTGAATAAGTCTTATTGTTGCTCATAAGATGGTTTCTGACTCTATATACAGGTGTCCATCACTTTTCTCACACTAAATCACTTCATTCAGGGAAATAGTGTTTTACTTTAATTCGGTTTAAATTTGGTGTGGTACCAATCTATCAAAGCAAAAGTTTTTCTTTGTATGTATTCCAGTATTCTTCTGTCTTTGAGCAGTTACTTGAATCTTTTAAATATGTTTCTGACTGAAATACTTTATGCTGTCAGACCTCACAATTAAAATTACCATCCCCGTTTGTCAGCTGGAATTGGCAGTTCATTATAAGTCATTTCTTAATGGAAATTGTCTTCAAGCTGATCTCTGGTTCTCTTGAACTTTACCAGGGCTCAGTCACAATCACTTCTTTTCAATGTTTTGACCTTTGTGATTTTTATCTGTTAGAAAGATACTTACATGTATCTATCTGAAGAATTTTCTTTATATGCTGGTGAATCACCTAGTGGTTCTACTATTTGTAATTAAAAAAACCCTCCAACTGTGATTCTCTTTCCAGTGATAGAATATTTGACAAACATGGTAATATTTGAAATAGTATATACTATTGTTGTTTTAGTAATTCAGGTAAGCCATGACTTAGAAAACCTACAGCAAGTGGATAGTCAACTGAATGACTTGTTGCAATCCAAAGTTCTATAGCTCCAAATCAGCAGTTATGGTCTCCTGTAATAAATCATTATTGTTTGACTCTCATTCTATCTGAAATTATACTTTTCTGTTTGTTTTTGTTTCTCCTCAATGTATTACACCAGTCATGGGTAAATTATGGCCCATCAGAACCTTCTGAATGGCTTGCCTAATGAAAAATTATCTTGAATTTTTTTTTAGTAGTGTGGTTTGCTTGATAATGAGCCATTTGTCACATAACCACCTCTCCAGAAAGATTGCCCATGCTTGTATTATACAAAGTATATTATTCATTCTTCTTTAAGATGGTAATATGAAGTTTGATGGGGATACTGTTATTTCTAACTACTTGAGTAACTGTACAGAAGCTACTTTGTAGATTTGTGGTTGTTGCTATGACAATAGGTGTAAATGAGGTGGCCTCATACTTAGATTAACATTTTATAACCATTCTGTAAACTAGAATTTAAATTTCCATCAGGACTCAATTAATAGAAATAGGCTGGTAGATCTATCAGAAACTTTAAGGTTTTAGGTTTGATTCCAATCTGAGTTCAGACTGCAAGACTTTGACAGAACTGATTTGAAGCTAATTATAAAAGAATCATGTTGTTATGATTGTTTTGATTAAAATCCACAACTCAGTGAGCATATTTATATGTGTGCATTGTGTTGTGTTGTGTTGTGTGTGTGTGTGTGTGTGTGTGTGCGCATGTGCCTCAATGCATAGCATTGTATATAATAATGAAAATGGACTAAAAAATATACAGCTATATTTGTGTGAAACTTGCATTTGATTCATAGGCTCATGAAAATAAGTATACAAATTTAGTGCTATGTTAACCACACTGCATCTTCATGATAAAAAAGTAATATGTAAATTTATGACTCCCTGAAAACACATGCCAATATTATCTTAATGCTTTCAGGTTTACATGCATTTCTGTGCACACATGTATTTATGTTTTTTTCACCAGCAAACAAATATGTGCTCATCGTATCATTTGTGTTTACACGGACCATTAAATATGAAAGAGAGCATTGGTTATTGACCAACAAAATATATTTTCTGAAAATTGTGTTAATCAAATCTTTATAATATGCCCAATACAAATCCAGCAATGTTACCACTGTATGGGATTTAGCTGCAAAAGAAAAATTGATAAAAACTTTTTGAGTCAACACCAATCAATGTAAACGCAAGCAACCAACTATTATAATGTAATGTGGATAATTGGAAA
>NC_043000.1:56123052-56175552 GCF_006345805.1 Octopus sinensis | reverse complement strand
AATTTTAGAAGAACATTAAAAAATATTGACTAAATCATGGCTGGGAGATAACAGTTTACTCAAAGTAAACTATCAGCTTCCAGCACATCCTCATGACTGCTTTGGAACCTGGTGCATGCATTCTTCACTGTGCCCTTGGAGAGATCTTCAAACTTGATCTTGGTCACCAGTTTGGCTTTGGTGTTGCAGGCAGAGTGATTGGTATCTTTCTCAACCATGCCTCACGTAGTAATCCTTGGGTTTCCAATTTGGGTAATTAGGAAACTAGAAGTTGGGGCTGATGAAATCACATGAATTCTTCAACAACCACTTCTGACTCTTTTCAGACATAAGATAAGGAGTTGAATCCTACTGGTCTATGGCCTTTGTTCAGCAACCCTCTCCAACCAGGGGTTGACCACAGTCTCCATTGGTCTCAAATAGCCACCACCTGAATTGAGTCTAAGGCCCTGTTCAGATATGTGGGGAAGAATTTCAGCTTATGGGCATTGTCAAAATTCTTGCTGTGTCCCCCTTCTAGCTGGCCACAACTTTGTAGTCTCCATTGCAGCTGTCCATGTAAAGGTCTTATATCCATGACAGTGTTCACAGCACATTGAGCAGCAGTCATGAAATCAACATTTTGATACCTGGCATGAATCATCATCATACAGGCAACTCTTTTCCAATATTCAGATGTTCACCAACACATAAAGCAGTTTCTGAAAAGAAGTGACATAATAATCATGAAATTTAGCTTGAACACTCTGCATATATATATAAAACCATTAACACAGAGAATGGAGTGAGCAACTCATTTTATTGCATAATTCTGCACTTGTTTCATCAACATGTTATCAGAAGTTTATTACTGGAATACATTCTAGCAATAAACATCTGGTAAAGCATCTATGAAACAGTTGTAGAATTATGCAACAAAATTAGTTGCTCTCTCTCCATTCTCCTTGTTAATGTTTATATAAACTTTACATATAGTTATGGATTTTCAGATATGTCATCTATGAAGTGAGCCATTTTCCCTGGTTGATAGTATCTGATAGTTGATACTTGTGTGTAGGTTATGATCTAAATGGTATACATACATATATACATACATACATACAAGCAAACAAACAAAACAAACAATTCTCTCTTGCATCAGTTTAATTCAAAGCAAAGGATGCGTCAGGTTAAATCATTGGGCTTGAAACCCATGAGATATCTTCAATTTCTTCTATCCCCCAATTTTTAAAAACCCAATATTATATGCTGTTATATATGGCTTTATTTGCTTTGTATTAAACTGCTCCAAAGAAAGAATTGTTTCATGATCTCTCAAAGTTTATAAATTCTTATGACATTAACAACAACAACAATGTATATATACATGCACGCATATATATATGTACATACACATTTATATATATATATATCATCATCATCATCATCATCCTTTAATGATCATCCAAGCTGGCATGGGTTGGATGGTTTAACCAGGGTTGGTAAGCTGGAAGGCTGTGTCAGCCTCCAGTCTGATTTGGCATGGTTTTCTATGGCTGGATGCTCTTCCTAATACCAGCTACTCTGAGAGTGTAATTGACGCTTTTATATGTCAGTGGCATATGTCACATGGTTTTTGCTAGATTAACTCTAAGACCCTTTGATTCTAGACCTTGCTTCCATACCTAGAATGTCTTCTTTAGTTCTGGTAGTGATTCAGTAATAAAAGCAAGCTCATCAGCATAGAAGAGCTCTCAGGGGCAGCCTGATTTAAATTCCAATGTTATTACCTGGAGGACTACAATGAACAAGATGAGGCTGAGCACCAATCCTTGGTGAACCCATATATATATATATATATACAGTGTACTGTTCCATGATGGTAAAATTAACAAAAAAGAAATACTCCATCTCGTAAGAGATAAATATTATTTCATAAACACAATATATGTTTTTATGTACTAGTATTAGTTTCATGTGCTGAGAGCATGCCAGACAATATTTTTTAATGTGTCTGATGTCCTGGTACAATCTTCAGACACTGCCTACATGACATAACAAACTAAAAGTGGGACAATAAGATGAGAGAAAAAAAAACAGTTTGTTATGCCATGTGGGCAGTACCTGAAGGTCATGCTAGGACACCAGAAATATTAAAAAATACTGTCTGGCATAATACCACATAAAGACATATTGTATTTATCAAATAATATATATATATATATATATATATATATATACTCACACACAAATAAATGTATAAGGATAATGTATGAGCATAGAGAATAACAAGCTTTAATAGTAGATCACTACATTTGTTTTTGTATCTAACTTTGGAATATACTCCTGAAGGATATCATATGGTAGCCAAGTAACGACATTAGAGCTTATATAGACATTACAAGGTTTTTGCCAAATTATACTACACACACACACACACACACACACACACACACACATATATATATATATATACACACACACACACACACACATACGTGTGTGTATGTTTGTATGTATGTATATACTAACAATAAAAATATATACTTTGTAAGTATATTGAAAATATTTTTGTGTGTAAATATTTTTAGTAGTGTACTCAATAAATATGAAAATAAATTGATGTTTGTAGCAATAATATAATAGATTTGAATATAAATATGGCTAAGATATATAGACACTTGGAAACAAGTACAGCACTGAGTAGACATATAAAAATAATACATACATTTATGCATATATTTTCCTCCAGTCACAAATTAATGTGTCTTACAGTCTCACATTTAAAATAAAAGTTCTATTGTTGTCATTAGAAGAAGAGAGAAAGAAAGAAATATAACTGATGTATTCTGATTATATACAGATCAGCAAATCCAAAATGAAATATCAGAAAGACACGAACGTAGCCAAAATGTCAATAAATCCTTTATGACTTTTGTATCTAAAAGACTATATAAAAACACACACACATACATACATACATACATACATACATACATACATATATATATATATATATATATATATATATAATATATATATATATATATTTATGTATGTATGTATTCATCTGTATATGTTAATGCACTGGACTCTTTCAGTCCAAGACTGCCATAAAATATATAAATGCATATCCAATATTGCATTGTGTTGACCTATTATGCATATATTAGTATCTCTAGGCTTTTGTGTGCTTCAATTATTTTAACACAAAGTCTGCAAACAGAGATAAGCAGAAGGAACACAATGGCACATAAGATGTACACATGAGTTTTTAACTTCCACATTCTCTCCACAAGGTAAATTATTCACATCTCAGATACTCGTAAATGTACATATACACACATGTAAATGTATATATATATACACACGTGAGTATACATATATTTGCATACATATGTGCACATATGTATATATACACATACATGCAGAAATAAAGACATTATTTTTGTAAGAAATATATCTATACATAAAGACATACACACACGTTAATATGAATCATCATCATCATCATCATCATCGTCATCACTGTCATTATCTTCATCAACATTATTGTTATCCTCCTCCTCTTCTCAATGATCTCCTCTTCCTCCTCCTCATCATCACCATCATTCCATATCCATCTTCCATGCTGGTATGGGTTGCATTGTTATTTCACATTACTCCAGAAAGAGCATAGAGTTTGTTTCCCAGTTTTTCTGCCATATATATATATATATAACGGGAAAGTTTTACGAAAATAAACAAAAGACGAAAGCCAACAAACAAATGTATTAGTATAGCACTCAGGAACAGAAATAGAAAAAGTCTTTTACGTTTCGAGCCTATGCTCTTCGACAGAAAGATACACAGAAAAAAACAAGGAGAGAAAAAATGCATGTAGGAGCTAACAATCTATCATGGCATACTGACTTCGGACAGTATATATATATATATATATATTTCTCCCTAGATGGGATGCTAATCTGTCATGAGATTACTAATTGTTACCATCTGTGTGGACTGGGGCAACATGAAATGAAGTGTATTGCTCAGGAACACAAATCACTGCCCAGTCCCGGAATGGAAATCGCAATCTTACAACTATGAATCCAATACCCTAACGATTACACCATGCATCTACACTGTGAATTGCATAGTTTGAAAGAATACGGCAAATTGAAAGACTGTGTGATGCCTCAATGCTAGTCACTTCACATGGTGTACTGGGTGCTTTTTTGCAGCTCCAGCACTAATGTGCTCACCATCTAACTCAAAGGATGCGACTGATTTCTTCCTGTGGGGAAGATAAATGGTTACTTCACATTATATAAGAGTGGATGGGAGTGACTGAGAGATCCTAAACTTGCAGACTCATGGGTGCTGGTGCTACATAAAATCACCTGCGCCAGTACCATAAAAGCACCTGTGCTGTTGCCATGTGAAAGTGTTCATGCTGGTACCACATAAATGCTCCTGTGCTGGTGCTATGTAAAGTGGTTGGCATTAGGAAGTACATCCTATTTCTTTACTACCCACAAGGGGCTAAACACAGAGAGGACAAACAAGGACAGACAAACGGATTAAGTCGATTACATCGACACCCAATGCGTAACTGGTACTTAATTTATCGACCCCGAAAGGATGAAAGGCAAAGTCGACCTCGGCGGAATTTGAACTCAGAACGTAACGGCAGACGAAATACAGCTGTGCATTTCGCCCGGCGTGCTAACGGTTCTGCCAGCTCGCCGCCTTTAGGAAGTACATCCATCCATAGAAACCATGCCACAACAGACAAATGGAGCCTGGGAAGCTCTTCTGCTGGCCAGCTCTAGTGTCTTGCCTTGTTAGACCTTCATCAGAGAAAGAATTCCCATTTTCTGTCATTTAGAGATTAATAACTCATAGTTATTTATACAAGCAATAATTGAACTAAACTAGTTTGCTTAATCTGCTCTCAGGGAGATAGAAACTTGTGCTATAAAACCTTTGTTTTCGTTTCCCACCAGAATTAACATTGATGGTTTGTTGAAGAGGTTTACTGTACAGTGCATTTCAACCGACCCAAACATGCTGTATAATTTTTTTTACATCCTTGTTAGTGCATGTACAGTTATGTAAATTAGACTGACTGGTGTCCAAGACTGTATACCATACATCCTTGAGTATAATCTGCATTTTTTCCCCAAATTTAAAGGTCAAAATCCCTAGTGCATACCATATACGAGGTTAAAAATGAAAAATATTTTCTAAGCAATGTCCGAGTCTGGCAATGTTTATTCAGACGCATTTTGTGATGTCGGGCGTGAAAATACCTTAAGCTAAGACTGAAAGCAATGAAGTCATAAGAGAATCATCCATAACTTGCAGTAAGCAACATTTATTAAAATAAAAGTATTCAGAACACAGAATAACATGTAACTAAAACAATTTGCAAACATATTTACATTCCCATATAACAGTTAAGAACATCCCCATTATTGTATTACACATGTGCAGAAGTGTTTGTTAGACTAGGTGCTGCTGGTTTAATTATGCACAACTCAAGTTAGAGAAGGGGTGTGTATTATACACAAGGTTTAGGTTTTTCAAAGGTACAGCCCCCTAAAAGTCCCTTGTGTATTATACTCAAGGGCAGACTATACTCAAGGATTTATGGTACACTATAAATACCTTTGGCTACTAATCTCTCTGTGGACAGAAGATGGGTATTCTTTCTTTGATGAAGGTCGAAGAAGACAAGAAACTAGTATGACCAATTGCTTTTTCATTTTTGTCCTAGGAAAGGTAAAAACAATCCTTTAGTATAACAACTACGTCTCCTTTGCACAAGGCCATTATTTTATGCTCATTAAAGCACTATATTTTACATTACAATTTCTCACTTTCACATCCACACATACCCACACCTGCACACTCATATACACCCACGTTCCTATGTAGATGTACATGTGTGTATACATATATGACCTGCAAGGGTTATAGAATCATGAAGGTGCACATCCCATTGAAATTTGAATTCATTTGAATGTTGTGGTTCATGAATTCACCTGATGTAAATAATTTTCTAATGATGTAATGTTTCCATTAAACAATTAAAAATTCATTAGAAACAGCTGTAGTGAATTTCCACATTATCCATCTGTTGCTATTTACTTATGTGTGCATATGTGTGTGTGTGAGAGTATATATATATATAATATATATATATATATATATATATATATATATATATATGTATATATATGTATATATAGATATATACAGAAAGAGAGAGAGGGAGTTTACTGTTCTGTTATATGTAGCTTCTTGGTTTTCAAAAAAGACTAACCATGTACACCAATATTGAAATAATGCTTGGAGACACAAGGCACTTTATATAAATCTGTTGAATTATCATGTCTCCATAGTAGGTCTTATTTAAATACTGTGTACATTAAATGGTATCTCTCTCTCTCTCTTTGTGTATATATGTGTGTACACACAAACACACACACACATACACACACAGAGGTTTAGTGATATATCAGTTTAATCAGTCTATATAAATATAACCTCTATAATTTGAAACCAGTTTCATAAATGCCAATGTATAAAACTCTCAGCCGTTGAGTCACTCTGTAACTTCTGCCATTTAAGCAAAATGTGTGTGTGTGTGTGTGTGTGTGTGTGTGTGTGTGTGTTGTGTGTGTGTGTGTGTGTATGTGTGTGTGTGTGTGTGTGTAGTTCACTGAAACAGAATTTTTATTTTGCTACTTGAATTTCATGCTCCTGTGATCTCTGAAGATCCCAGTGGTGTGAAACAAGTTGTGAGATAAAACCTCAATTCCAGTAACAATATTACTCTACAACATGTAGTATGCAGTGTGCAATTCTATGTCATTCATCTGACACAAACCAACATTACTATACACACACACACACGCGCGCACACGCATACATTGTTTTAAAGCCATATACATTTATACATGTACTTCATAAATGCATATAGATACACATACACACATATATAAATCTATCCATCTATCTATCTGTCTATCTATCTATCTACCTATCTATCTATCTGTCTATCTATCTATCTATCTATCTATCTATCTATCTATCTATCTATCTATCTATCTATCTATCTATCTATCCAGTGTCTATTGGTCTATCTACTTGTCTGATTGTCTTCCTGCTTGCTTACCTACCTACCTACCTTAGCAATTTATCTATCTGTTGATCTATCTATCTGATGTATATATATAATAACAGATGACCACTTATTATACGCATATATTACAATTTTTCTGGATTTCCAGATTTTTCTATATGCTAAGCTAAATTGATGTTAATTAAATTAATATTCAATTTGTCACCTTCATTATTTAAATTGTATATATATATATATATATATATATATGCTGTAATTTAGAACAAACAGTAAAAGGTTGTCATTATAGTACTTGGAGTTTTGATTGTCAGAGTAAAGAGCTATGATACATTCTCATAAATTAATGGCAACTCCGAGTACTATAATGACAATCTTTTATTGTTTGTTCTAAATTATAACATATATAAATGATCCTCTATTTCTCTAATATCGAGGTCTCATTCTTTTGTTGTTACTTTTTATTAGTATTATTATTGTTATTATTATTATCATTATTATTACAATATATATATGAAAGTGCATATGTATGGTTGTTTATCGACAGACACACATTACATGAATATATATATATATCATCATCACCATCATCATCATCGTTTAACGTCCGCTTTCCATGCTAGCATGGGTTGGACGGTTCAACTGGGGTCTGGCGAGCCCGAAGGCTGCACCAGGCCAGTCAGATCTGGCAGTGTTTCTACAGCTGGATGCCCTTCCTAATGCCAACCACTCCGAGAGTGTAGTGGGTGATTTTATGTGCCACCGACACAGGTGCCAGACGAGGCTGGCGAACGCCCACACTCGGATGGTGTTTTTTATGTGCCACCGACACAGGTGCCAGACGAGGCTGGCAGACGGCCACGCACGGATGGTGTTTTTTATGTGCCACCGACACAGGTGCCAGATGAGGCTGGCAGACGGCCACGCTTGGATGGTGTTTTTTATGTGCCACCGACATAGGTGCCAGACGAGGCTGGCAGACGGCCATGCTCGGATGGTGTTTTTTATGTGCCACCGACACAGGTGCCAGACGAGGCTGGCGAACGGCCACGATCAGGTGGTGTTTGTTACGTGCCCACAGCACGGAGGCCAGTCGATGCGGTACTGGCTATGGCCACGTTCGGATGGTTTTCTTATGTGCCACCGCCACTGGTACCACAAAGATACAAATTCCATTGATGTTCATCTATTTTGATTTGGTTTGATTTGATTTGATTTTCACTTGCCTCAACAGGTCTTCACAAGTGTCACAAGAAGGAAGGTATGCACAGGTGGAGTGACTACGTCCCATGTAGGGGCCACGGGTTATGGCTTCACCAGTCTTGCCGGGTCTTCTCACGCACAGCATACTTCCATAGGTCTCGGTCTCTAGTCATTTCCATGGTGAGACATATATATATATATATATATATATATATATATATACATATATATAATATATATACCTATGATATAACTGTATCATTATAAATATACATATATGTGTATAAATTCATGTGAGTAAATGTGTGTGTATATGTGTTAGTGTGTCTGCTTACATATTTACATTTCTGTGTATGTACGCTCTAAAATACGTTTACAAACTTCTTGGTGAGTTGTACAATGTCCAAACATGTTTATTTTGTATCTCTTTTGCTTTTTGTTTTTTGCTATTTTTGTTATTGTTGTTGTGGCGATGCTGCTGCTGCTGATGATGATGATGTTAGTTGTGGTATAGTGTGTGCATGCACATGTGTAGGGGTCTATGTGTATGCATGTGTGTGTTTAAATGCGTTTTGTATGTATCAAATAAGATTGGAATGCTGCCTTTGGTTTCTGCTCAGCATCCATGTACATTCCTTGTCTCTCTGTCCATATATTTTTCTTTCTTTCTTTCTGTCTTTCTTTCTTTCTTTCTTTCTTTCTTTTAGGTTTTCATTTTCCTTTGGCTGAGCATTTCTATGTTTGTGTATGCATGTGCATGTAATTAACGGTGTGAGAGCCAACTTCAAATATTATATTAAAAACAGGTTTTTATCATTCAATAACTAACAGCGTTCACCAGTCTTTCTAGCACTCTTTCTCACACTTGCCTGCTCTCTCTCTCTCTCTCTCTCTCTCTCTCTTTCTATATGTGCTTATGCACACACATGCACACACTCACATACACACACATAATGATTTACAAAAAAGATAAAAAGTAAAAGAAATCATTTATACACATGAATATGCATCTGCACATGTATATGTATCTGTATATATCATTATCATCATATAGACATTCATACATACATATATACATACATACCTACATACATACAAATACTTTTGTTATTGTTTCATATATATATATATATATATATATATATATATATGTATATGTATGTATGTATTTAGACACATACACACATACAAATGCAGAGGGTGAAAGAAAGAGGGATTGTGAGAAATATGCAGTTGTGTGCTGTAGAAATATATATATATATATATATATATGCACACAAATACAGTATCAAATACATAGCTTCTGTAATACTATCTTTGTATTCTTGCATTCATGCATGTGCTGAAACCCTTAGAAAAATATAAGCATGTGAATACATGAGTACTTTAGGTGATATTGAAAACCTGACAATATTTCTGCTTATCAAGAATAAAGTTTTGTATTCCCCAGATTCCTGAAGCCATTCTTGATGGAATGGCTTCAATGCTTAAAGGTTCACACACACACACACACATACACACATATAAAAGCATCACATGCATGGGCATACATGCAGTCATAGAGAAATACTTGTGCACACAAACACATTTACACATGTATCTGCTTGATTTGTTCTTGACTCAGCGAAAAGGCTAAATGTATTTTTCTCCTGGGCAATACCTACGTGCATTTCACAGTTTGTCATGTCATTTTACCCTCTGGATCAACTACCTCCCATTTACTCTGTGAGAAACTGCTAGTTTTCGGTGTATATCCTGCCTACATTGCTGGAATTAATCATCACCATTTTTTTTCCTTTGGTAACATTGCTTCATCCAAATGGCTGGAAACTGAGAAATGCTCTCCTTTGCAGTTCACGATCCCTCTCTGCACGCATACACATACATGCATGCATGCACACATGCATATGTGCACACACATTTACACATACACACACCCATGGTCTCTTATACATTTTGTTTATTAATACTACTCTCCATTAGTCTCCACCACTGCTGTTTGATAAAACAATAATCCAACAAGTGAGATTCTAGCTGATTGTTCAGCCTGTTAGTCAATACCCCTTCCAACAACAATCTCTTTAAAAACAAGGATACACGGTTTAGTGTTGTCATAGATTAAATAATATGCCTACTTAAATTGTTTTTATTTATGCGTCCTTTTCAAGCCTAACCAGGCTCATGGGCCCGATTTCCTAGTTTCTGTGGCATATGTGTTCCCTCCTCAGCTGGACAGGACACCAGTCCATCGCAACGTTACTCAAGAAACAGGAAGAAAGAGGGAGAGAAAGTTGGGGTGAAAGAGTACAACAGGGGTAACCCCCGCCCCTACTGGAGCCTTGTGAGCTTTAGGTGTTTTCGCTCAATAAACACACATAACGCCCAGTCAGGGAATCAAAACTGCGATCCTCCGACCGCCAGTTCGCTGCCCTAACCATACCTACTTCAAAAGAATATTTAATTCCTTAGTTTTGATACCTGCAAGAAAATGAATGGGCCTTTGAGTGTGTGTGTGTGTGTGTGTGTATTTGTAGACATGTATCACTTAGCAGCTCACTGCACTTCTTGTTGCACAACACTGACTTTGCAGTTACTGTATAATTAGCAAGGGCATAAGGCAAACCTATAGAGGCTAAAATATTCTAAAATTATATCTTCGAAACAATAAAACTTGCCCATAAATTCGTAATTTATTACCTTACAAGTGAAATAATTAAATCACATGCATCTAATTTTCTATTTTGCATCATGTTGCTCTCGTGGCACGATGACTAAATCTAGTTAGAAACTTCTTTAGTAGCAAATTAGTTTAAAAATTCATCCAGCTGCGTGTACAACCTTCTCTACCGCACCCCATTCTGATTCTTACATATGCATGCAGTAATGCATACACTCAAGTAAACGAGCAAATAAACATAAACACTCTCGAATATGCATTTGGACGCTAATTCTTGTTGCTTTCTGTTTCTCTTTTCTTTAGAATGTGTGTGTGTGTGTGTATATATATATATATACATGCACACACACATACACATATATTG
The DNA here is from genome assembly GCF_006345805.1 of Octopus sinensis. Taxonomy (NCBI): domain Eukaryota; kingdom Metazoa; phylum Mollusca; class Cephalopoda; order Octopoda; family Octopodidae; genus Octopus; species Octopus sinensis. The sequence continues at coordinate 56,164,200 of NC_043000.1, read as the reverse complement.
TTATATTTTGGGATGGTCATTAAAAATTTCTTTTTCTTATATATGTATGTGTATGTATTATAAGTGTGTGGTGTGTGTGTTTGTATATAGATATGTATATATATGTATGTATATTATATACGTGCATGTGTGCATGTATGTGTATATATACATACATATATATAATACATGTATATATATATATATATATATTATATATATATACATATGCATACACATACACACATGCATGTACATATATATACATACACATGTCTGTGTGTCCATATGTGTATGCACTATGCACATATGCCCATATAATGTATGTGTGTGTATATATATATATATGTCTATGTGTGTTTGTATAGGTAGGTAGGGAGTGAGGTATGTATGTATGTATAAGCACATATATTAGGAGCTTTTTTCAGTTGACATCTTCCAATTCCACTCACAAAGGCTTTGGTCAGCCCAGGGCTGTAGTAAAACGAAAAAAAAACACTTGCCCAATTGATATAAAACCTGGGTGACATAGACAAAACATTATTTCATACTTATATGACCATGCAATTTATATCATCCTCATTGTTGTTGATTCCTTCGCTTCGTCCTTCTTATCATCTGTATAGTAGCATCCATTTTACAAATGCTAACGATTGGCATAATACATTAACATTGTTTCAGTTTGTTGTTCTGAGATCTTATCTGGTTTCTTTCTTGTTTTTACTTTACAAAGGACATATTCTATTACCGGGATATAGTACCTTTTCATCCACTGTTCATTGTTTATTTCCTTCACATGTTCATGTTAACTCAGTAATTTCTACTTTAAATGTCAGCTAATAATTTTCATACCTGTCCTCTTTGTTGTCTCTTTTGTGCACCATTTTCCATGCAATATTTGACATCTGACATACACATGAATTATTTCTCTACAGGAACTCTGAATTTTTTTCACATATCTCACTTCCCTGCCACATTACTCTTTTCTCTATACCTTGTACTTTTTGCCCTTTGCATGGTGCAATAATCCCTTTCTAACTTACAAATCTAACATCTCTTTGAATCCCTTCAACTTTTTTCTTAGACTAAAATATTAGTCCATTTCCAGTACTAACTGTTGTTGTTGTTGTTGTTTAAGCTGAGGTTAGTCCTAATGGAGTATCTCAATGATTGAAAGTCAATCTAGTTTATAAACATTGCATCTTCTTTTCATGCACAGTGTAACTTCAACTACATTATTTAATGTGACCTTTTTTAAAGTGACAAGATGTGATTTGCAAGAGATTTTGTTGCTATGTTTAGGAAGTTAAGTGGCCATGTAGAATCTTACTGAGTGACTTGTTCACTACTAAAAATATTTATTATCATTAATGTGTTGTCACCCACAGTTCCAGAAATCTTAACATCTTACACAGAGCCAAATGATACATTTGCACAATTGTACATCAGTCATCAAATCCATCGAAAACTTCTAAAGAGCCATGAATTATTAACAATCACTGACAACTGTCATATCTTGAAAGATTTCACAAAGGTGAAATTCACATCAGAAGAAGAAATAATACAGGTAACAAAATGTGAAAACTTCTGTGGGATATGTGATTTGATTGTACAGGAAAAAAATCAGAAACTTCAAGGATGGGAAAGAATTTAAGGTTAATGCAAATATTACTTGCAAAATGAAAAGATCAGGATACATAAACAACAAATCAAGGATCTACCTGTTAGGAATGCTCTATATTGTGAACACCTAGACATTTCTGTCAATGAGGAATTCAATTTTTTTTTTTTCAAAATGAAAATGAACAAAAACAAAAGGTAAAAGAAGAACAGTTTATAAAGATTTTCAGTTTGAAAATAAGCCAGAAAAAGTGACTATACTGCTGAACACAGTTACTGCTATGCAGATTAGCACATGTGTTTGAAAATCAGACAAAAACAAGAATGCTTTCACAAAGACTCTCTTGCATCATGCATGTGTTAATCAGTATTTTTTAAAGCAATTTTAAATATGATTTATGATGATTAGTTTAAAAAATTTACATTCTCTAATACACATAAATACAAATATATATATAAATACATAGGTGTGTGTAAACACACACGTATATGTAGTACATGTATCTCTGTCTTTCCAAAAATTACCCAAAGTAATCAAGAGTATAAATTATATATATATATATATATATATTATTAAAGATATTGCTACAAGGAAAAATGGGGGCAACTATTTATTGTCTCTGACTTAAATGCCAAATATGTGTTGTGAGGTTTAATTAAGGATGGAAATTTTAAAACAAGGCATTAAAGTGTGTGCAGTCATATTGCTATTATTGATTTTACATCAATAGTGGCTGCTGATCCTGCCTTGAAAGTTAGAGGGATGGTTCATTAATCTTCTTCAAAGATCAAGAAATCCCATTATGCATGATGAAGATTTTATGTAAAGGTCAAAACCTTAACACAAACACACACACACACACACACACACACACACACACACACACACATCTATATATGTGTGTATGTGTATATATGTCGCTCTCTCTGTATATATAAATATCTGGGTGTGTTGCATGTATGCATGTCTATACATATGATTTGTGTATATATGTATATGTATGAGTATGTATGTGTGTGCATATATATATATTTATCATGAGAGAGAGAGAGAAAGAGACACACGCACAAAGAGACAGATGGAATAGTGCAGGTGTGGCTGTGTGGTTGTATAGTTAAGTAGCTTGCTGTTTAACTGTTTGGTTTGGGGTTCAGTCTCACTGTATGGTACCTTGGGCAAATGTCTTCTTCTCCAGCTTTTGGCCAACTAAATCCAATGGAATTGATTTGGTAGGTTGAAATGAAAGAATCCCATCATGTGTGCATATACATATATACATACACAGATGTGTGTGTGTGTGAAAAACTTCACAAATTCTTAATCAGAGTTTCATGAGACCATTTATCAGACAGTTGTGATAAAACAGAATAATGAAATATTATAAATTGTGAGTATATAAAATCTAATATTTTGTAGACACCAACTCAATGAATAAGCATTTAAATCTGATTGAGTCAATAATTTGAAAACCAACACTGCTTTATTGGTTGCAAGTAAAACTATTTATTCCATATGTTTACAGCTGTTTCATAATGCGTATTCAGTAACATCATCAATGCTATAGAAGCCTAAAAACTTATAGGAATATAAGAAGATGTACACATATTGTTGTAAGGTAACATCATGGGCAGAATTGTTCTTCAGAACATTTTATGGGCATTAACTCTATTGAACAAACCTGGGTCGATACAATTTTTACTATTGACAAACTAGAAATTCTTCTCATAACTGTGTACTGCTTTGTATTTCAGAAACGCCCATTGCTTGAGAACATATCACAATGGCTTAAAAAGCAGTAATTAAATTGTCAGAATATATATATATATAAGAAGTTCATTTTTTTCAGCTTGTATTTCTGTGAGTAACAATGCAATTTTCTCTGTGAGTAACAATGCAATTTTCTCCCTGAGTGAAGGGCAGCTTGTATAAAAATGCAATGTTGCATTGTTGTGAAACATGGTCATTGAATGCATGTGATGCATGAAGTTGGAGTGAAATGGGGCAAACATGCTCTGTTGAATGTGTAATATTGATGTGCATAAATGACGCAACACAAATGAACTGAGAGAAAAGCTGTGCATAACAAGAATCAAATGTTGTATGCTTGAGTGAGGAATATGCTGCTATGAACAAATGATATGTATTGAGTATGAATGTTGGTTAAATAACAGGAAAGCAATCTGAATAGCAAGCACCAAAACAAGGTGAAGATTGCAAAGAAGGACATGAGAATAAGTGATGAAAGCTGATTTTAGACAGTTAAACTTTACAACGGAAATAAGGAAACACTGCAAAAAAACTGACAAGGTGCTCTACTGGAGAAGACCCATGCAATCCATGTAATCATGGAAAACACATATATAATAATAATAATGAGGAGGAGGAGGATGATGGAGGTGATGATGATGATGATTAAGAAGAAGAAGAAGAAGAAGAAGAAGAAGAAGAAGAAGAAGAAGTAGTAGTAGTAGTAGTAGTAGTAGTAGTAGTAGTAGTACATATATTCATTTTGGAATATGGAATAATGGATCTTAAAGTGTATGAAACTATGAATAATAGAATCATTTCACTCTCACAAAGTCAGCAACTTCTGGCTAGTGACTTTTTCTGCCGGGTCTATATGCATAAATTAATAGTGCACACACACAAACTCACACACATAACACACACACACATACATCACATCCACATATAGATAAATAGATATGACTATATGTATAGAGAGTGAGATGAATGTGTGTGTGTGTGTGTGTGTAACTGATAAAGTGACCTCACTAGCAATGGTGGCATGAAGAAAGCACTCAATATCCTCTGTAAAGCTAATGCTAAGAAGGGCACTTAGCTGTAGAAAGCAAGATAAACTTAGACAATGTAAAATGCTAAGGCTGGTTCCTTTAGTTGGTGCACTTTATAGTATATTTTTTTTAACTCCCCTCTGATGTTACAGTTTTTTTCCTGGCTACTTAGAGTGTAAAGTACAATACTGATAATAAGGAGAAGGAAAAATTTGAACCATCAAATTTTATGTTTATGTGCAGTTGGTTTATTCATATGAATTGTCCAACACATGTTAGACAATTGATATGAATAAACCAACTGTAAATAAATATAAAGTTTGAATGTTCAAATTCTTCATCCTCCTTATTATCAATATATGTATAATATGTATGTTATATATATATATATATATATATATATATATCTCACACAAACACACAAACATTCAATTCACTTCTGAACTCATCAGCTGAGTTTTTGTAAAGGTTATCATTAAGCAACAACCAAATAACATCATGAAGTATTGACCTTAGTTCTGAAACCTACTTATTTGGTGTCTATGAGAATACTGAATATTTGTCTGTAACAGTGATTCTTAACCCTGGCTGGAGCATCTCCTTGAGTGGTGTTGTGAGCTCACAAGGGGACAGCAAATGTCAAGCGAGTGCAATGGGGTAAAGGCTGGGTGTTTAGAAGATTGTAATTTTACTTAGAAATGATGGTGGTAGCAGTCAATCTTTGTGATTGAACTTAGGAAACTTCATGTAAGAAATTCTCTCTTTTCTCTGTTACTAAACAGTTTGGAATTTAGGATCTTTTATCTCTTACTTGGTTCAGTCATTAGACTGTGGCCATGCTAGGGCACTACCTTGAAGAATTTTTAGTCAAATGTATTGAGTCCAGTACAGATTTTTTTGTTGAACCTGGTACTTATTCTATCACTCTCTTTTGCTGAACAGCTAATTTACAGAGATGTATACACAATAACACTGGTTGTCAAGTGGTGATGGGGACAAACAGAGACATGAAGGCTAACACACACACACACACACACACACACACACACACACACACTCATATATATATACATGATGGGCTTCTTTCAGTTTCCATATGCTAAATCCACTCACAAGGCTTTAGTTGACCCAAGATAATAGAAGACACTTGCCCAAGGTGCCCTGCAGTGGGACTAGACTTGGAATCATGTAGTTCGGAAGAAAGCTTCTTACCACACATCTTTGCCTAAACTTGTGCCTTGAAAATATATATATTCTTTTATTCTTTGACTGTGGCCATGATGGAACACAACCTTAAAGGGCTTTTAGTTGAAAAAAAAAATCAACCCCAGGACTTATTCATTGTAAATCTAGTATTTGTTCTATTGGTCTCCTTTGCCGAACAGCTAAGTTAGAAGGACATTTATTTTTCAATCACTAGAGTTGTGGACAAGCTATACTGTACTCTACAATGTTCTTAACAAAATATACCATAACTATATATATATATATGTGGCCGTTCGCCAGCCTCATCTGGCCCCTGTGTCGGTGGCACATAAAAACACCATCCGAGCGTGGCCGTCTGCCAGCCTCGTCTGGCACCTGTGTCGGTGGCACATAAAAAATACCATCCGAGCGTGGCCGTTCGCCAGCCTCGTCTGGCACCTGTGTCGGTGGCACATAAAATCACCCACTACACTCTCGGAGTGGTTGGCGTTAGGAAGGGCATCCAGCTGTAGAAACACTGCCAGATCTGACTGGCCTGGTGCAGCCTTCGGGCTCCCCAGACCCCAGTTGAACCGTCCAACCCATGCTAGCATGGAAAACGGACGCTAAATGAATGATGATATATATATATATATATATGATGGGCTTCCACTCTGTTTTTACCTGCTAAATTTGCTTACAAGGTATTGGTTGGCTTGAGGCTATTGTAGAAAACACAGCTGTGCCTGCATTTCTTGCAATAAAATATTTAAACTATGTACAATATTTACATTTTAAACTCATTAAATAAATAAAATTTTTATTGGGATTAAAATGTAAGTCAGACATTATGTTATCAGTGATGAGAATATCACTGATGATGTGCCAAAGTCTAATATAATTCCATTAGATAAGTCCTCATGCTCTTTAATAATCATGTTCTTTAATAAATAATTTAATTTATGAGTCACTAGTGAATGCAAATATCCTAAAATAGGATGCAATAATAAACCATTATGTAAAGTTAACTTTTATTTGATAAAAATAATCTAGTGTTTCTGTTTTGTGCTTTTTGCGAAACAAGGGGGATGTTTTTTTTTTTTGTAAAATGCTATCTTATGGAAAGAGGTACTCAGCTATGAAAGGTTGAGAATAAACCATTGGTTTATAGCTAAGTGTCTCTTATACAGATAACTAGTGAGGGATGTGTAGTTTTCTCTAATTATACTGCCACTTCAGACTATCAAGAGAGATAAATATGAGAAGAATGCCCAGAAAATGATTTAGGCACACTCCTGTTATATGAAAATTTATAACAGTGGAGTGTATACATACATGTATCTCAGATATATATATATATGTAATATGTATGGCTGTGTGTATGTGTGTTTGTCTCCCACCACTGCTTCACAAATAGTGTGGGTTTGTCTATGCTCCTGCAACTTAGTGTTTTGGCAAAAGTGCCTGATAGAATAAGTACCAGGCTTTTAAAAATGAGCACTGGGGTTGATTTGCTTGCCTAAACCCTAGAAAGCAATTGCCCAGTGTGGCTGCATTCCAATGACTGAAACAAGTAAAAAATAAAAGGCAATATATATGTATATATATATACATACATACATACATGCACACATACCTACATACATATTGTGGTCTTTCCTCATGTTTCTTGAAATTTATATCCACATCTTTATGAGTATATTTACCTTCTCTGGGATGTCAATAATTAATTTAAGAACTTTGTATTGTTGGAAAACATATATGGTCTGCTTGGAATCTTACTTCATTTTCCTGGAACTCACATCTATAACTTTATAAGTATATTTACACTCTCTAAGATGTTTGGAAAACCTATATGAAATTTAGCTGAAGATTACTTGACATTATATTTGCTGTAATATTTGCAGCTTTAATAAAATGTTTATATTATGAAACAATTGTAGTAAACTACCGATCCATTCTTGTTGCTTATTTTTTGGTTACATACATACATATAAATAAAGCATAATAAGGAAAGGGAAAAAATAGATGTGTAGATGTTACTTTATTCCAAGTTAGTCCATATATCCAATAAAAACTCTACAAATTGTTTCCAAGCAAAAGAAAACGAAATAAATCCTTTTGAAATCACAAATTAGGCTTTTCCTTAGGAATTCATTATTGGAATGAATGGGCTGTTGTAAAGGTCTTTATATTTTTGTTGGTATAACACATTCATTCCAATAATGAATTCCTTAGGAAAAGCCTAATTTGTGATTTCAAAAGGTTTTACTTCATTTTGTTTTGAATTAAGTAGGCTTTGAAACAACTTGTAGAGATTTTATTTGATATATGTACCAGAATAAAGTAGCATCTACACTTCTGTTTTTTTTTTCTTTATTATAATTTATTCATTTATTGTACCAATATTGAATATATAGATTTTTATGTATTCTTTGCTTTGAATTGAACTGGCAGACTTGAATGTTTAACATTCCTTTGAATGATTTAGGTCTTATATATATATATGTGTGAGTGTGTGTGTTTGTATAATTCTTGATATATGTATAATTCTTGATATATGTCTTTGATGTATGTAACCAAAAAATAAGCAACAAGAATGGATCGGTAGTTTACTACAATTGTTTCATACTATAAACATTTTATTAAAGCTGCAAATATTACAGCAAATATAATGTCAAGTAATCTTCAGCTAAATTTCATATAGGTTTTCCAAACATCTTAGAGAGTGTAAATATACTTATAAAGTTATAGATGTGAGTTCCAGGAAAATGAAGTAAGATTCCAAGCAGACCATATATGTTTTCCAACAATACAAAGTTCTTAAATTAATTATTGACATCCCAGAGAAGGTAAATATACTCATAAAGATGTGGATATAAATTTCAAGAAACATGAGGAAAGATGCCGATCAGACCATGATATGTAGGTATGTGTGCATGTATGTATGTATATATATATATATATATATACACACATGAACACACACATGCATACAAACATATGCATGTAAGCACAACCATCCCCAACCCCGTTCTTTTACTTCTGGACCTATTAAGTGATTTTTTTTGTAAAAGGTTACCACAAACGAAGCATATTTGATCTAGTCAAACATATCCAGCCATCATTTGTAACTTGGTAACATGTACCAATTTCTTTACTACCCACAAGGGGCTAAACACAGAGAGGACAAACAAGGACTGACAAACGGATTAAGTCGATTATATCAACCCCAGTGCGTAACTGGTACTTATTTAATCGACCCTGAAAGGATGAAAGGCAAAGTCGAACTCGGCGGAATTTGAACTCAGAACGTAACGGCAGACGACGTAACTGCAGACGACGTAACTGCAGACGACTTGGAAACATGTACCATGCCTTGGCTTACTATTTTAAGTGCTCATGTAGTCCTAGATAGATGTAGACACCATCTCGGTGCCCACCCTCACCCTTGATACAGCATCACATCTAGGATGCAACAACTGGAGGGAGAAAGGAGAAAGAGCTTCACCAAGACTCAGCTGGTACTCTTTTGCAGCTAAGTAGACTGAGATTGTGTAAAATGAAGGGCCTTGGTCGAGGATATGATATGCCACCCAGTCCAGGAATTGATTTTGTGATCTAATGATCTTGGGATGAACACTTTAACCAGTAAGCTAGAATTTTCAATGAATTAACATTTCTTGCTTTGCTACATCAAATATACTAGCAGCCACTTAACTATTTCAAACGAGATGACTGAGATCATGAAATTTGTCGGTTGTTGTAATAGCAGATTATTTGTACGATGTGGAAAATATCTTTGAAATCAGCTTAGAAACATTTGATAATACTTGAAGAATAAGAAATGAGACACCTGAAACATCTTAAACTCACTCCAATTTAACTACTTGTACATTACAAAGCTTAAGTCATCAGATTCTAAATCAGTGAACGTCACAGTTAAGTGCATGTCACACATACAGTCACGCACACATGCACACACATACACACACATAAGGACATACATGTAAACACACACTTGCAGAGTTAAACAAATACAAACCAAACACATGCATGTATATGTGTGTATGTTTGTGTATATATGCAGGCATGGCTGAATGGTTAAGAAGCTATCTTTGCAATCATGAAGTCTCAGGTTCAATCCCATTAAATAACATCTATATTTTACTTTTGCTTTAAGATCACCCCAGTAAAATTGGGTAAATGGAAACTTGTAGCTTGTTAGATGGATTGTACCTGTGTTTCCTCTCTGCCTATCACTCTTGATTACATTTTTCGCTTGATTGTAATTCTCACCTGTATGAATCCATCTTACACTATACATACATGCATGCATGCATCCATCCATACATACATACACATACATACATACATGATGGCTGCCCGCTCGTTATCGAGTATGTCAGAGTTATTCCAGTTACCTGAGTTACCTTCTCCTAGAAGGATACCCTAACAAAGGCTAGGAGTCCTTCACTTCCAATGGTTTAACCGTTCGATTGGGTATTCAGTCCGATTATTTCTATGTCCCCACGCGTGATACAGCCTTAAGCTTTAAGAAGAAAATAAATTACACATTTATTGGATGGCTGTTGACTCTCAAGAGTTCCTCCACCCTTTGACAGGTTTTGTTTTTCATCCCGCAGGGTGTCCAATAAACGCCCTCCTCACCAAGCAAGCTTGGTGGGATTGCCGGTTTAGTCGCCGACAGCCCGACCATGCAACAGGTTGTACTGGGTTACATGTTACCAGTAGCACTCGAAAGTGACCTGACATAAACAAACAAACATACATACATACATACATACATACATACATACATACATACATACATACATACATACATACATACATACATACATACATACATACATGCATGCATGCATGCATGCATGCATGCTTGCATGTAGGTTCTCTTGTGGAAAGAAGTTGCCCTCTGGACATGAATGTTGTTAGAGAACTACAAGAGAAAGAGGACATCTATGAATCATTGATAAGGAGTTTGCAAATCCAGTACCTAAAGTACACTTTCAGCTTCATACCTATTATTATTGGAGCAACAGGATACATACTAAGCCTCAACCAGAAATTTATCTGGAACCCGTGTAAACACTGAAACCACATGGTGAAACTTTTAAGTAATTGGCACATTCTGTGATTTATAAAGATGAAGGAATGTAGTCAAATTTCCAGTTGCTAGCAATGTAACTTTAGTGGGTGGGGAAAAGGAAAGGCTAGAGATAGGCTAGATTCGGTTTACAAAGTGTTTGTGAAAGTACTAGAGTTCACTTTGTTGCAAATATTCAGATCAGATCTGTCTCTAGTAAATACTATTCTCAGTGTGGTGCTTCTTGCTATGAATGTGTGTGTGTGTGTGTGTAAAGAAATGGGTCTGTAGCAAAGCACAAAGAAGCCAGCACCATTTTGAAACAATGAGATCTTGCCTGCAACCATTGCCATATGTGAGACAAAAATGAGATCTCGCCTGGAACCATTATTTAAGAAAAAGACAACATTTTCCCTTTCATTCTTCTTATGCTGACACCAAACAAGACTTCAAAGCCAGGAGCTCACAGTGGACTTTTGTCCCGCTGTGATACCACATGCATTGTCTCCAGGGGTTATTGAACCTCACATGTATGGGAGAGAAGGCTAAGTATGCATTGCTGTGAAGATGGTTACTGAAAGCAAACCCCTTGCTTCATGCTACTGATCATTCTGGATGCCTGATAAAGTAAAAGGAAGATCAAACCATCCACTTCATAATGTGATGTCGCTTACTCCCTCACTTCCAATTCTGACATCTCCCTTCCAAACAAACATATACTACTTAACATTTAGAAAAAAAACTTGTGTCGATATCAAACACGGGTCAAATACTGGTGTCAATTCCTATAATGAATCCTAAATGTGAATGGAATTATAATAGAAGAGATTCTAAACAATGCTTTTAAAATAAACTTTTAATAACACTTCATAGAAACTTTTATCTAAATCAAATCAAAAGCATTCTAAATAACACTTTAAACACACACACACATATGTATTGCTACTGAAGATTTAGTCTCTGTTGTATGTCTCAGGTAATTCTTACATTTTATTCTACTTATGTGATGTGATGTTTTGTGATGTTATCAATTATAAAATATTTTATGAATGACATATATGACTATATTTTCTAGGTTCTTTTTGTTTGGACTTGGTTAAAAGACACCTATCCAAAGATGTTTTGTTTATTGGTTTTTATTCCCAACTAAAATAAAGTGTCATTTATTTTGTTACTATATTTTCCCATTTGGTTTTTCTGTGTGAAAAAGAATTCTTAAAACCCCAGTATTATCAGATATTCATAGAATAATTCCCAACTATACATGGCTGAATACATTTCCTGCAGACTTTGATTCCATACAATGGAAATACTGAAGTTGTGTAATATTTATTTTTCCAATCCTATTCCACTAAGTATCTGAGATAAGCACTGTGAGCTAGCTAATAAAACATTCATCACTTATACAGTGCTCTCTTGGTTTTATTTATTAGTATACTTTTGTTACTGCTGTAGTAGTTGAGTCCTGATTGAGCAGACTTATGACCAAAGACATTCCAGATGTGACCATCCTGTTTTTTATTTTCCTCTTTGATAAACACAGAATGCACAGAATCCAAGGATACATTGTCTAATGTTCTCTTTTTCCAAGATGGTGGTGTGAGATCTGAGGGAAATGTGACTGCTATTTCTGGATGGTCACATTCCAGATGTGACCATCCTGTTTTTTTATTTTCCTCTTTGATAAACACTGAATGCACAGAATCCAAGGATACATTGTCTAATGTTCTCTTTTTCAAGATGGTGGTGTGAGATTTGAGGGAAACGTGACTGCTATTTCTAGTAGATTAGATGACCATATAAAGATTCCTACCTCATCATGGTACATATATATTATTAGTCAATGAGGTGGCATCTACATGTTCACTTGACCTGCTAGAAATAACAGGCAATTCTCACTTCAGATTACATCCTACTGTTTTGAAAACTGAATGGGTACAGATGCAATGCATACAGATTAAGGTGGTCACATATGGAACCCATTTGGTTAAACATGTACTCAACCAGGCCTGACTTGGGGTTAAATAACAACAGCAACAACCACAACATATATACTGAAACAACTTTATTATGATACAGTGGTTCATTTTATAAAGAGCAACAAAGCCTGTTGAAAAATATGATATTCACAATTTTAAGAAGGTATTATCATATGGCTGCATTTTAAAATATTTTTTCCATCCTTCCATTTGTCTTCTTTCAATGAAGGGGCCTTGTTCATGCATATTTATGTGACTAAGATGTTGCTTCTCTCAATATATCATTTCATCTGACATTGGTGATGTATCACCCTTAAGCAGATCCTGAAAACTCCGTTTCCTGCCATGAGAATGCTGGAGATAGGAAGTGGGGAAGTGGATTTTGAACTTAGAATACAATAAACTGGAAAAGATACTGCAAATCATCTTCATCTCATCCAACACTCTAACAACAATTTTGCTGATCCAACGCTCTGTATAAATACATTGTTTATCAATCCCTCACCAACTCACACCAGAGAACGAAGGGCAAAGTTGATCTCAGTGAAATATAACCCTTTTTGTTATTATATTTCTATTCCAATTAACTGCTTCTGTTTCAATTAATTTTGCTGTAAAAATAACGAGGAATTTAGTAAAATAAATGTCATTAAGCTGGTGTTGGAAACATTAAATTAACATGAAGTTTTGATGGAAGGTTTTAATTTAGACCACTTTAAAAACAGATGGCCTCTGTCATAAAACTGGGAGTGGTCTCAGGCAGGTTGGCACCAAGAGGGTTAATCTCAGAGCATAGAGAAATGGAGCAGATATTCTAAGGCTTTAACAGCTATGCCAACTCACCAATTTTGCATTACAAAACAGAAATAAATTCTGGATACATTCAGACATTCTACAGTTGTTGCTACTGCTTTTATTAATGTTGTTGTTGCTGATGTTCTTGTTGCTGATGTTGTTGTTGTTGTTGTTGCTGATGTTCTTGTTCTTGTTGTTGTTGCTTTTTGCAACCCTTCCTTTTTGTTTCATTGGTTTTGCTAATGGAACTGTCAAAGAAGATATCGTTGTTCTGCACTTGTCAAAGAAGAAATCATTATGTCTGAAAGGCATCGCTATGTCGTTAAGAAGTTTTACTTCATAATCACATGGCTCTGGGTTTGATCCCACTGCATGACACTTTGGTCAAGTGTTTTCTGCCTCAGAAGGCTCAGGGTCTGCAAGCTTTTTTTTTTTTGAGTGAAGACGTTGAGGAGATGTAAACTGTACATAACTGGTACTTATCTTATTAACTTCCAGAGGGAGGGAAGACAAAGTCTTGAAAGCATTTGGACTATCATAGTGTTAATGCTGATGATGATAATGATGATGGTGATGATGACACCACTGACGCCAACAACATAAGCATCATCATCATTGCTGTCATTGTTGTTGATGATGATTTTGGTTTTTATTTTTTTGTCTATTCTAGCACTTATTTCGATTTGTTCAAAGTGCACTTTCCTTTTATTTATATAACTATGATGTTTCACCAATTTTCACGTAGTTCCATATGATATTGACATTAGAGGTCAAATGCTTTTATCCGAGATCCTCTACATTGTAGCTAGACCTGGTAGAAAGGAAAGCCAAATCTCCCTTAAATCACTCCCTACTGTCTTATGTATGTATGAGCCAAGAAAGGAGTTCTCTACTAAACATGTTCAAAATAGTAACCAAATCTCCCTCCAATTCCATTATCACTGTCTTAAATTAAGGATAGTCAAAATAATATAGTCCTAGATGCATCATAAAAATACAATATGGTCAAAGCAGGAAGACATCTAGTGATAAGTCTGTTCAATAGGAACTGCCTAAGCTGGGGTTAAACAACATCATCAGCAATAAACTAGAGGCATGGAAGTCACAAATATCCACAAATGCACTAACAACTGCATATATGCACTGTTGCAACAAAGCTAATACACAAGAACATAACAATGAAAACAATGACAAGAACAGACTTTGCAAACACAACCCCACCCCAGAAAAATATATGCACATACAGAATCGCACACACGCACATATACACATTGAGATACAATATAAAGTAGCACTACAAATAAAAGAAAATATATAATTAAATATAAAATTAGAACTAAGGGGTTTGAACTCAGAACGTAAAGAACTGCAAGAAATATTGCAAAGCATTTTAAATAATGTTTTAATGCTCCTTCCTGCTCACTACCTCATATACTAATTGTTTCTAAAATAGGGTAGAGGCCAGCAATTTCAAGTGGAAGGGGTTATATGTTACCTTTGACTCCTGTTCTTGACTGCTTATATTTCTTATTGACCCCATGGGAGTGAAGGGCAAAGTTAACTTTAGTGGGATTTGAGCTTAAAATGTAGAGTCAGAACTAAATACTGTCAAATAGTGGTCACTAGCCATTTTTGTACCTAGTGCTAGTTTCATCCAAGATAATTTTTCCATGGACTGGGGAACACATGCACAAAAAAAACAACAACAAAATACATAATATATAATTTGATTATTGCATATATGATAATGTGGAGGCACATGGCCTAGTGGTTAGAGCAGTGGACTCATGGTCGAGGCATCGCAGGTCGAGTGAAATATCTAAGTTCCACACGGCTCTGGCAGAAAGTAATGGCGAACTACTGCTCTTTCACCACAACTTTATCTCATTCTTTCCTCCTGCATCTAGCATCTCACCTGTGATGGACTGGTGTCCTGTCCAGGTAGAGAACCTATACACAAATGAAACTGGGAAACCAGCATGGCTTGAGAAGAAATAAACAACAACAACATCTATAATAATATATAATGTGAAAATACCATGAAGGCTGTGATAGTCAATGAAATAGAAATAAATTTTAATGTCACTAATATATCTTTGTTAACGAGGTCACTTACTAATCGTGACACCAGTGCCTGTCCTGTCACTGATTTTCCATATATCATTGGTGAGGAGATGAGTTGCTGCTGTCTCTAATGGTTGAATATCTATCATTAACAAGACCAAGGAAAGTTGAAATTACATGATCTGGTGGTCTTGGCACTGGAGATGGCACAGATTTATCTCTCCACTAGTAATATAAACAAGAGTGCATTTTGCACCAAAAGCCAATATGAGAGTTTCTCTCGTGGTATCTATTGCAGTATAGTTTGTACTAACAGAACATCCACATTTAAGTGGGGATAAACATTATTGCTTGGTTATGAATACTGTCTCTGTCACTAATGATTTTATACAATTATTTCTTTATTATAATATGATTTTGTGAGGCACAAGTTCTCAAACTTTTCCATTCCATTTGTTCCCTGTCAACATTCTGAAAGTTTACTCCCTACACTCAATTTTATTCAGGAATTTGACTTTAAATAATTCACAAAGAGCAAATTTAAAATGCTGTTTTTGAACATTATTAGTTTAAGTTCTATTAACAATAAAGATAGCACATAACAATGTTATTTCAGCAGGTACCAGAACCAAACACAATCTTCTGAATTAGAGACCTCCATTAGCAACATAATAATTAAGAAACCTACATTACAGGTCATTAAATCTAAAATATAATATGAGAAAGAAAAGTTAGTATTAGTTCATAAAAATAGGCTTGTTTAAAATTTTCTTTTTGCCTTCAGGTTTTCAAAAAAGTCTAATTGATAAAAAAATATTTCAATACTTGAATCAGTAATTTATATTCTTAAGTCGGTAAAATTTAGCCCTTGGGGGTAAATTGACTCCAGTTTGATAATCCCTACTGTTGGAAATATGGGGAAATATTTCTACCTCATTGTTTTATCTAGAATTTTCTTTAATCTAAATTCACTTTCATTGGCTTGTCTGTATAATAAGAATACAGATCAGCTAACAAAAAATGAATTTGTATTTCTTTATCATTAATTTATTTTGATTTTTTTTTGTCAAATTTATTTTTTCTTATTTCTCTTTGTTTTGTTTTGCTTTCTAGTAACTTGGTTTGCGTTTAAAACTTGAGTGAGATTTATAATGTTTGTTGTTAGATTTTGTTCAGAGATTATCAAATGTTTCGGTTTGAGAAATGAAATTTCAATTAATTGAGATAGTGGTCATTCTGTCTCAAAGTCAAACTTAAGACGTAGAGTGGTGAAAATTGATAAAGCTAATTGGATCAGTGACAACAACAACAATTCTAACAACAGACTTTGAACAACACACACAGATACACACACACACACAAATACACACACACTCTCTCTCTCTCACACACACACTAAGTCTCTCTTACATATTCTCTCTCTTTTTGACACACACAAAAGCAAACACATAGATACAGACACATCTGGAGTAATAGCAACAGAAACAAATAAAACATTTTCCCCCTTGAGTAATTTAATTTACATAAAAACCAAATAAATGATTATCACTTTTAATGAGATGATTTTATAATATGTAATTTATCTGCTTCATCTTTTTCCTCTCTTTCCTCCCCACCCCCAAGCAGAACAGACGTAAGATCAGTGGAATTTCAACCATGACCAACCCTGACTAGATTATTTAATTTGTGTTTGCCTTGTTTTCTTATGATGGTAGGTTGTGATTCAGCAGATATTTGACTGCTGTTTTTAGCAAGTAGAGCTACTACTACATACAGACTGCCTTATTGTCTTGTCCCTAATATCATGATTAGTGGAGAGCTAAAGCTCTTTAATTAGCATGTTGAGATTTTTTTTTTGTTTTTTTTTTTTTGGTTTTGTCTGTAAGAAGGGTTCTGCCCATGGATTTTGCTGCCCTCTAACACAAATAACAGCATCCAGTATGTTGGTATAACATCACTCACAGACAGGCTCCTACCTCTGGCCCACAAGCCTGCTGTTTCTCCTCTCCTGCTTTCTCTACCAATTCTGTAATGGCCCTTGACCCTTAGAGTTAGGTGGGCTCATAGTAGCTCCACTCTTACACCCATTTCTCTCTTGTCTCTCCACCTTTCATCTAGCTGTCTCTTTTGTTACAGGGATGTAAACAAACCAGCACTGGTTATCAAGCAGTGGTGGGGCAAACATACACATGCACACACACATATGCATATATGTACACAACACTCACACACACATACACACATATGACAGGGCTTCCAAATGGCTTCTGTCTACCAGATACACTCACAAGGCTTTGGTTGGCCCAGAGCTATACTACAAGCTGCTGTACAGTGGTACTGAACCCAAAACCATATGGTTGTTGCCAAGCAAGCTTCTTAGCCACACAGAACTACATAATATTATGGAATAGTGGGACCCATAGAAATTCCTCAGAAATTCCTCATTTCACTAATTTTCGTAATTCTATTTGATGCGTAAATTTCCAGATCTGCAAAAGTGTGTCTCATTATATCAAATATTTTTATGATGATGAACAAGATATTGGAATGATGTTGCTGGATAATTTGGTTCCAAGATAGTAAAATCGTTAGTAGACTGCGAATAAACTATTAATAATAATACATTGGTGTAACAGAGAATAGAATAAAGCAATCAAATCGTAGGCAGAATACTTTTAGCTATGTGCCAATACACCCATCTTGTTTTACTGTTTTGCATTTAAATGGATCTTATAAGGCCTAAATATTCTACTGTTTTATGGTCAAACCAGCTAGATCTGGCCTCTCATGCCTTCCCTGTAATGTCATTCCAAAAATTAAACAATCACATCTTTTATCTTTTACTTGTCTCAGTCAGTTAGCTGCAGCTACGCTGGGTCACCACCTTGAAGAGTTTTTAGTCAAACAAACTGGCCCTAGGATTTCATTTTTCAAGCCTAGTACTTATTCTATCAGCCTCTTTTGCTGAACTGCTAAGTTGTATGGATGTGAACACAGACACTAGTTGTTGGGCTTCTTTCAGTTTCCATCTACCAGTCTGTCCACTCACAAGTCTTTAGTTGGTCCGAGGCTATAGTAGAAGACACTTGCCCAAGTCCCACCTGCCAGTTTTCAGCTGGTATTTATTTTATTGATCCTAAAAGGCAGAAGAAATACCACTAAGCATTTTGTCTAGCTTGATAATGATTCTGCCAGCTCACTGCCTTTAAGTACATTTTTGGTAAGGATTTTCAATTTTGGCACAAGGTCAGCAATTTCAGGGGAGGGATTAAGTCTATTGCATCGACCCCAAAATAATGAAAGACAAAGTTGACCGTGGCAGAATTTGAACCCAGAATCCAAAGATGGATGAAATGCTGCTAAGCATTTTGCCCAGCATGATAACAATTCTGCCAGCTCACTACCTTTAAATATTTTATTAATAAGATAACCCCGTCACCTCCCTTACCACAGCTCCTGCTCCTCCTTGATACCACTGTTCTTACTACCCAGAACCATTTCACTTGTTATCTGCTCTTTATCTGTTAATACTGTTCTTTCCACCCACACTTTTATTAATCACTGAGTTAACAACTATCCCCATGCACCATCATAGATCTCTCATCCTCCTCATGCACTATACCTGCCTCTTTCTTCATCAGCCACTCCTGCAACCTACTCAGTATCATCCCCTCTCATCCTTCTGTCTGTTGTTTCATCATTGCTATTCTACTACTCAGCACTGTCAGTCTTCTCTTTCTTTCCACCCCTCATTGCTCACAGGCTTCACTTGATCATTCCTGCCCACTTTTCTAAAATGTGAGTTGTCGTGTAGTTCCTCAACAGCAAGAAACTTGTTCTGATCAGGCCCTTTCTCTCATACTTTTACTCATCTTTTGCTCCTTGTCTCCTAATTTAAAGTTGTTCTCCCTTCTCCCCTGGGTGTGTAGTATTTTAAACTGCATGGAGGCCTTACAGGTGCTGGTGGCATGAAAAATTCACCCACTACATTCTGTGAAGTTGTTGGTCCCAGGAACAGTATTCAGTCTTAGAAACCATGCCAAAGTAGTCACAAGAGCATGATGTTGTTCTTGGGCCCATCAGATCCTGTCGGACCATTAAACCCATGCTGGCATGGAACATGCTTGTAAATGATGATGATAACGATGATATACACATCTTTATGCATGAAGACACACACACACATGTGCACACTTATGCAGAAATGCACACACACTCATACTTGCTTATATACTCACAACACAAGCATATGCTCATGCACACACACACACACATACACACACACACATAATGTGTAGTGAGAATTAAATCTCCCACACAAAAAAGAACTTGCATTAATTTTTAAATTCAGCATGCTTGTATTGTGGCTGTGGAGTAATTTTCCAGAGTTGATCAAAGCCATGGGAGTGAATTTGGGTTGATAGAAACGGTGGCAAATCCCAGAAGTTGGACCTATATATATATGATTCAAAGGGCCAGCTGTGTCACGTGTTGTCACAAAGGTTCTTCCTGAGAATTATGTTAAGGGTACATGCGAGCGTGTGTGTGTGTGTGGTGTGTGTGTGTGTGTGTGTGTGTGTGTGTGTGTGTGGAATATTTAGCCTCTTCAATGCAAATTCAATGAGTAGGTCATTAAACTGTTGTTACACTCATTGCCAAAACCAACAGAAATCAATTTATTTGTGTGCATACGTACTAAACGCACATACATCCACACACCCACACACACGCACATATACATATATATATCTCTACGTTTATGCATGCTCATGTATTTGTGCATATATGTGTGAGTTTATATGTAGTTATATGTATTTAGAGGCATGTGTATGTCTGTATATGTCATGTGCATACCTGTGTATGTATATGTGTGTGTGTGAATGCTTATATATTCATTCTTGTTAATACACTGAAACTATAAATGAAGCCCAGAAAATTGAATTCAGACTATCCTTGTTTTTCTTGTTCTTGTTTTTGTTATTCTTCTCTTTCTCCATTTCTTCCCCCACTATTACTACTACTACTACTACTACTTCTTCTTCTTCTTCTTCTTCTTCTTCTTCTTCTTCTTCTTCTTCTTCTTCTTCTTCTTCTTCTTCTTCTTCTTCTTCTTCTTCTTCTTCTTCTTCTTCTTCTTCTTCTTCTTCTTCTTCTTCTTCTTCTTCTTCTTCTTCCTCCTCCTCCTCCTCCTTGTATATCCCACTTCCTGGCCTGTTATAAATTCATGAGCTCTGAATGTGTAATTTAAATCTTAAACTAACCCCCAAACTCCTTACCCAAGCCCTAACTCTAACCCTATCCCTACCCATAGCCCCTTGAACTTCAGCTTAATTCTAATCAATATTTATTTCCCATAAACTTTCTTCCATTTCATTTTGTTGGCGTATTTTCTCTTTGCCTCATTCTTTGATTTACATAATATAGTTTATTTTCTAAGAGTGTTGGGTTGTTGTTTTTTCCAGTTGTTTTACATTTTCTTTTATTTACCTATTATTTTTTTTTATTTTGGTTTCCTTTTTCTTCTGTACTTTGCTTTGTCTCACAATATGCTTCCCTTCCTCTACATCTTTTCCTTTATAGTTGAATTAACTTCTGACTTAATTATCCTCTGTCTTACAGCTCTTCATACTTATTCAGTCTCCAAATATATAATAAAATAAAAGAAGAATAAAATAGAAAATGGATTCATTTTATTGTTTTATTTTGTTGATTTAATTCTCACTTTTTTCTCACTAGTTGTGTATGGGGTGAAGGATAAGAATAGGTGCAAAAATGTTAATATACTAATCAAAATTCAAAAGTATTTGATTGGTTGAACACCAGAATTGGTCTATCAATTAAAGTGTAATGTAAATGCTAATGTATCTTTTGGAACATTAAAGAAGCTCCTTAAGGGGTGAATTCTTAGCTTTCCGTTTGTAGTGGTTTGGCTAAAAGTCTGTTACAAGTATCCTTGCTAGATTCCTTCTAATCCAATGCCTGTTCTATCTAGATGCATAGGTAATCTAAGGCAATGTGTTGAGTCTCATGCCAACAAAAGCAATTGTCAGGCTATAGGGTAATGACTGAAGAATTTTATTTCGATAAAATTTATCTAAATAGCATTTGGCTTATGAGGGTGGTGTGTTGTAAGTATCTGGGTTCACGGAATAATATCTTTAGAAAGATAACAAGCAAAGCAAATAGATGTTATTCAAGTAACACTTCTTTAAAATTTGTTGTTTATGTTTTGTTTTGCAAGATTCCTGATGTGGAATTGTGTGTTGAAATAGATATTGTTATATTTGGGGGTCATCCATTTTTTTTTTTGCCATGAGTGGCTGTGTGTTATGTAGCTTGCTTACTAATCACATAGTTCCAGGTTCAGTCCCACTGCGTGGCACCTTGGGCAAGTGTCTTCTACTATAGCCTTGGACTGACCAAAGCCTTGTGAGTGGATTTGGTAGACAGAAACTGAAAGAAGCCTGTCGTATATATATGTATATGTATATATATGTGTGTGTGTGTGTTTGTGTGTCTGTGTTTGTGCCCCCAACATTGCTTGACAACCGATGCTGGTGTGTTTACATCGGCAAAAGAAACCGATAGAATAAGTACTTGGCTTACAAAGAATAAGTCCTGGGGGTCGATTTGCTCAACTAAAAGCAGTGCTCCAGCATGGCTGCAGTCAAATGACTGAAACAAGTAAAAGAGAGAGTAAATAGTAATGTGCATTATACACTCATTCTTCACTTCAGTTTTATTATTATTCTTATTTTAGTGTCCTTTGAAATCTTTTGTCACACACCCTGTGACCCCTTCAGTGACTCTTCATCCACATGTCTCCTCCAGTTCTATTTAGTCCAGACTTGTTCAAAAGTATTTGATATAGAAAGTAATTTGTTGCCCACGACCTTAAACTAAATAATTGGCTATATAATTCTATATTTCTGAGATGAGGCATTATATATATTATGTACAATGTATCCACATTTTGCTTGTTACTTTTGCTATGTCTCAACTCTCAACTGTTGTACTCTCCAGTTATGTGGTTCACCTTAGTGCCTTGCCTGAGATTGAACTTGGAACCTCTAGGTGGCTGCACTGTGTTAACCAACACCTTTATCCACTATACTATGCCTGTAGGCATTGATATCTTATGTCAGCTCCATACTGATTGGATAATACAATTATCTTTTCTTTTATCTATTTCTGTCATTAGACTGCCACCATGCTGGAGCATCACCTTGAAGAATTTTAGTTGAACTTATCAACTCCTAGAACTTATCATTTTTTGTAAAGCTTGGTAGTTATTCTATTGATCCCTTTGCTGAACCACTAAGTTACAGGGACATAAACACACCAACACTGGTTGTCAATCAGTGGTGGAGACACACACACACACACACACACGTGTATATGATGGACTTCTTTCAGTTTTCGTCTACCATATCCATTCACAAGGATTTGGTCAGCCTGAGGCTATAGTAGAAGACACTTGCCCAAGGTGCTATGCAGTGGGACTGAACCTGGAATGATGTAGTTGGGAAGCAAACTTCTTACCACACAGCCATGCCTGTGCCTATATTCTATATTTCTGAGATGAGGAATTTATATTATGTGCAAGTAAAATGTTTACATGAGTCAGAACCAGTGTCCTCATCTTGAAGACACCAATCCCAACTAATGTGAACATTGTACATAAATAATTGGTCACTCCTATAAAACACATCTATAATCAAATGAACTCCAGCCACGACTACTTCTTCTTTTGCATTTTTATTCTTTCAGACACCAAGGATTGCCTTATTCAATGTGTTTTTTTTATTTTACACTAGCTTAAAAGAAACACTCCGTGTGAACTGTTAATATTGGTAGGGTAATACCATATTGGTAGGGAACCAAAAAATGCTTTATTATTATTATTGCTACCTTTAGTTTTGGGTAGCAGACTCAATTAACCCTCTGCAAGAGCCAGCTTAACAGTTCACACGGAGTGTGTGGCTTTTAAGCTGGCTCTTGCAGAGGGTTAATTGAGTCTGCTACCCAAAACTAAAGGTAGCAATAATAATAAAGCATTTTTTGGTTCCCTACCAATATGGTATTACCCTACCAATATTGTATTACTTTAAATTCAGTTTAAATGAAAAACTTATAAGTTCACAAATTTTTCGGGTTCTTTTAAAATCTGAAGTTTCAACTTTTAGCACATAACAAATCCTCATGCAACCCGATTCCAATGCTGGATGTTCAAGAACCAAATGAAGGGCAGATTTTCAATCCCATGATCATCCTGATTCCCAAAAGCTATAATATGTCTATGTAGAGCAAATATAGACTGAAATGCAGGGATTCCAGACAAACAGAATTTTGTGTCTATTAATATAGAAGATGGTAGCAGTAGTGGCGGCGGGGTTGTAATTTGCCAAAGATTTGGCTACTATATTTAGCGTTTAGCCGGTCAAGTAATCACTTACAGACTACCTGACTGTTCCATGGCATCTCCAGGTAATTTTAGGTGTCATCCTGATTAAAAAACTCACTGAAGTAAACAGATTCTATATTGAAATCTACTAGTTATATAATAAACTTAGTTAATGAAGGTCTGTTGAGTAGTTCTGTCTAAAGATAGTCTAGCACTGAAATGATTGGGAACTATTCTTGTTTCGCCTGATTGGTATGTTTTGAAATGACTAAAAGGAATTAATTAATGAAGAATCATGACATGAATCTATTGAGTGTGTGTGTGTGTTTGTATGTGTGGATTTGTATAAATGTATGAGTATATGTATCTATTTACATATATGTTTAGATGTATGTGTATATGTACATGTTTATATATACACTCACACATATATGTATTTATATATATATATATACTCATATATATGTATATATGTATATGTATATATGTATGTATATGTATATATATATATTTATATATATATATATATATATATATATATATGTGTTTTAAACATTTGTATGAATGTATCTGTGTGTATGTATGTATGTTTACACACAGATGTATGTATTCTTATATGTTTATATATATGTGTCTGTATATATATATACACACACACACACACACACACATATGTACATATATATATATATATATATATATTATATATATATAATATATATATATATGTATGTATATATGTCTGTGTGTATGTGTGTCCTATGAGTAAATGTGTTTACTAATTAACTGACATGCTAGCAGATAAAAATGTATGCGGAAAAAGTATTTTCCTATTTGCACACGTGTTGTCTTTTAACTCTTTCACTGCTTTCATTATTAGACTGTGGCCATACTGGGGCACTACCTACAAATTTTTAATCAATTCTATCGACCCTCTTCCCAGTACTTTGTCCAGTATATATTTTCATTTTTCTCTTGTGGTTGAACAAGAAAACCAATCTGGACATCATCATCTTCATCATTTAATGTCCATCTTCCTTGCTGTCATAGGTTGGACAGTTTGATAGGAGGTGGCAAGCCAGTGAGCTATACCATTGTCTGTTTTGATATGGCTTTTACATACACACACACACACACATATATATATGATGGGCTTCTTTCAGTTTCTGCCTACCAAATCCACTCTCAAGGCTTTGGTCGGCCTAAGGCTATAGTAGAAGACATTTGCCCAAGGTGCCATACAGTGGGACCAAACCCATAACCATGTGATTGGGAAGCATATAATAAATGCACAACAAACAGAAAACAGATGCAGAAGGTTACCATCTCTTCATCAGTTATCGGCCAGAGGGCCAAATGCTATTTTGCACCTTACGATAATATTGATCCTCTTCTAGTGGTGCAAGCAACAAGAAGTTGCCTGGAAATGGGACCAAAATATAACAGAATGAGAATGAACAAAAAGGAAATGAATAAACATGCAATACAGAAATGGATATATGTACATGAATAAATGTGATTCAAGATGAGACCAGTAGTGGATGGACAAAGGACAGAGATGAAATAAATAAACAAAATATAGCCTATATATATATATATATATATAATATATATTGTTTTTGTATTTGTATTTGCAAGATTCTTGATGTGAACTCATGTGTTGAAACAAATTTTGTTGTATCTTGGGGGAGTCATTATGCTAATAATTTGTGCATGTGTTTGTTAATATTAGCATACTGACTCTCCCAAAATACAACACTATATATATATATATATATATATATATATATATAAACGCACACACACTTATACAGGGTGAACCAAAAGTCATGCACCAAGTTTAAAACTCATTTAATGTATATTGCATAAAAACATTTTTTCTAAAATTGAATAAAATAAATAAAATGATGATGAATGCACATGTACTTGATGAACAAAATAGATAATAATAATAATTATGTAATATAAGTAAAATGTCATATGTTTTGCAGCATGACCTTTGGGCTACCCTGTATATATATATATATATATATATATATATATATATATATATACACACACACATATATGTATATATATATATATATACACACACACACATACGCACACATGTAACTTGACTACATACATGTGGGTGTGTGTCTAATTACATCCCTCTCTTCACTAGATTTTAAAACTCACCCATTCAGTAAATAGAGATAAAATTGATAAAATAATTACAAGGTTGATATAATTACTGGGGGGTCGATATGATCAACTAAAACCCCTTGAAGTTGGTGCCCCAGTATGGTCACAGCCAACTGACTGAAACCAGCAAAAGAACGAAAGAATAAATAAAACATACACATTCTACAATTCTTATTGATGTGCCAATTGTATTATACTGTCCATCTTCTCTTTCAAATACTTTCCAAGCAGCAGTAACCATACCTTAGATTTACGCTTCACTGGTTATAATATCGCCTTAGCACAAAGTACTTTGCAGTATCTTATGATCTTGTTATAATTTTCCAGTTTTTTTTTTGTTTTTTTTTTTTTTTTTTTTAACCATTTCTTCTTTGCTATTTTTTTTTTCATTTTCCCCTTTTCTTCCCCATTTTTGATCTTGAAAGAATAAATATTTTTCTCTTTTAACTTTTATCTTATCTTAAAACAGCAAAACAGCAATAGATTTGGACATGGGTGATTTTAATTGGTATTGCTCTTGGCAAAAGTTCAAATAATATCTGCAGTTCTACACTATACTTGGACAAGTTACACACAAATTACCAAGCAGAATAACTACAAGGAGAATGTACACAGCAGTCTTCTCCTATAAATAAAGTGTGGCCAAGATGAACATAAATGAATGGAATGCTTTATCACTTTGCTTCATTGTGTTTAGTCTTATCCCTTAACCCTTTAACATTCAGATTACTCTCTCAAATGTAATACATACTCATTCACATTGATTTGAATTAATCATGCATTATCTTGTAGCTTTGGGATTTCAATAGTGTGATTGCTTATTCTTTTAATGACGATGTTAGGTAGATGTGAGAGACCAGATCTAGCTAGTTTGAATATAAAACAGGAAGTAAATTTTGAGCCAGATATGGTCAGTTTCAATGCTAAAGATTTAAACATTGATTTGAATTTATCATGCATTACTTTGGAACTTTGAGATTTCAATGGTGTGATTACTTATGTTTTCAATGTCATTGTTAGTTAGATGTAAGAGGCCAGATCTGGCGAGTTTGAACATAAAACAAGGAGAAAATTTGGGGCCAGATATGGTCAGTTTCAATGCTAAAGGGTTAAATATCTTAAATCAGCTGCCACTTTTCTTTGCATTCGGTAAAGGTTAGCATAAGAAGAACTAGTAATATATATATATATATATATATATATATATATATACTCTCTGGTATTATACCCCTCTGGAACAATTAGTATGTTGTCCTTAGTCTAAAAACAAAAAGTCAGAAATATTTCTTTGGGCAGAGGTATGGCCAACTGCTAAACTCTGCTTTGTCTATTATTATCATCATCATCATCATCATCGTTGTAGTCGTTGTTATTGTTTTAGCAACCGTTTTTCCATGCTTGCATGGGTCAGACAGAATTCATTGAAGCAGATTTTCTATGGCCAGATGCCCTTTTAGTTTCTAATTCTCACATGTTTCTGAGTATGGTAAAATTTTCCCCTGGACTGTATATGTTTCTATGGAAGAGGGAAGGAATGACGCTGCCTATATGATAGTTACACTTGTTTACAACTATCATATGATGTCAAGATGTTAAGGCACACACACACACACACATACAAATAGATATATAAATATACACATATGACAAGCTCCTTTCAGTTTCCTTTTACCAGATCCACTCACAAGGTTTTGGTCAGCCAAGGGCTATAGTAGAAACCACTTGCCTGTATTTAATGCATTCTTAACAAGTTTGATAAATAAATTGTTGGTTATGTTCTAACAGTATTTTCTTGTCTTTGAAAATATTCTACCTACAAGATATCTACATTTGTTTATGCATAGAATGTTAGTAAGATTCAGATATATTCTGTTGTTTAGAATAGCATTCTGTATTGCAGAATAGTTGTAGAGCACTTGAACAAAACAGTGTCTGTGCATCTCTAACATACAAAAATTTTCTACGTCCTTGTTTTTTTTCTTTTTTAAATACTCAAATACACCAAAAGAGAATCTTTGTCTCCAAGATGCTTGGATAAGATCAGTTGATAAAAGTTTACAACTCACTATATATGGATCTAGTCTTTCTCATTTGCAATATGAGCCCCACTTAATTTTGCTCAGATTGCTTTCAATTTTGGTGTATCCATGCAACTCTGAATTTTGATTACGATCAACCAATTACTTTAATCTTGCAAATGAAAGAATCTGATGTTATTTGGAATTAAAGTTGGGAAGTTTGGATAATTTTAGCCAATCAACAGACAGTGTGGCATTAGCAACTTGTTACCATGACAACACACTCTGTGTTTTAGTTCACTGCTGTCTGCGCCTCTGTTGTCTATGTTGATTTCACCTGCATGTTTCGTTTTAATTTTTCTTTATGTTAGTGTATATCATATTTTTCTGTACTTCTGTGTCTTAATATTTTTCTGTGCTTTTTCTGTGTCTTAGTATTTTTACATATTTTTCATTTCATATATTTTTGGGACTCATTGACTGAGATAGCTGGATTATGATTTCACTAGGTTAATTCTATTCATAAAAATTTTAATTCAGAGTATTTCTTAAACCGTTAGCTTCACATTTCAACAGCTTAACTGAAATTTAGCCTACATAACAGGAACTGAAAGGGATATCATGGAACAGAGAAACTGTGGGTGATACAGATAATTTGACATTATTTTGAATTCTGCATGCAAAAACATATAAGATACAGGTATTCTTTTCCTTGGGACAAATTCTTTATTGACCAGTGTTAATCTTATCATAGCTTACTAATCCAAGTATGGAACTGTTACTCAACTTTGGAGTTTTGGAGACAGACGTCCCCTTTTCACACACATATGCACTTATATATTAATGATGTAGATAAATACATGGTATACATAATACTGAAGTACGCATAAACTAAACACATGCATACAAATATATTAATATAACAAATTTAAAAAAATGATAAAAACATACAATCAATGAAGAGACAAAAGAAACAGTAAGATGATACATGTTGATTTTATTAGGTATTTCTATTTATTTAGAAACCTACAATGAACAGGTCAGATGCTAAACTATAAATTTCACAGGGTACAACCTTAAAGTTGACACTGCTCTGCTAAATGCAGAAAATTTCTGTCACACTATTGGCTAAAATAGTTTTTTGATTTTTAAACCTCCGTAAATTTTTCTCCAATTTTTATTCTCCACAACATTATACCTTCGAAGAAATGAGACTGAAAGGCTATATTATTATAGCCGATTTTCAGATTTTTTTTCATCCTTTTAAAAAATGCATATTTTGCGAATGAAAAACACTAGACCCTTTATACTGTGTGTGTGTGTGTGTAGATGGGTGGGTGGGTGTGTACAGATATGTGTGTAAGACCTGACTGTCTTTGTATTTAGTATGAAGAATGTTCTCTTGAGTTATTTTTCTATACCCATATTGTTAATATAATTATTAGTGTAACTATTTTCTATTATATATATACATATATATATATATATATAGATATATAGATAATATATATATTTATATATATATACACACACATAGATGAGCACATAAGTGCAAAACAAGGTGGGAAAAACAGAACTTGAATACAAAGGGTAGAGTGATATACTTTTTATTAAAGCTGCAAAATTATCACAGAACAGTTATTCAGTGTTTCACGTTCCCATTTGTTGAACATCATAACTGTCTGACAAATGGGAACATGAAACTCTGAGTAACAGTTCTGTGATAATTTTGCAACTTTAATAAAAAGTATATATATATATATTGGCCTGCTCACTTAGCCAGCGGGGTGGCGTCATTTGAAGGCTTAAACAATGCGAAGCGCATTGTGACCAGCGATGTGTAGCAATATCTGATAGCCTGGTCGGTCACGTGGTCACGTGATATATATATATATATATATTTCTATTTATCTATCTATCTATTTTATTTCTAACTACCTATATATAATATATATAATATATATATAATATATATATATATATGACAGTGACACTTATTCACAACTATCATACAATGTAAAGATAAGGAGACACAAACACACAAACACACAATGGGCTTGTTTCAGTTTCCATGTACCAAATCCACCCACAAGGCTTTTGGTTGGCCAGGGTTAGCGGCTATAGTAGAACACTAATCCAAAGTGGCACCCAGTGGGAATGAGCCCAGAACCACATGGTTGGGAACTCTCTCTCTCACGCACACATACACATGTACACACACACATTTACATGTATACATGCATTTATTCCTACAAATGACACAAAGAGCAGTCAGTTCATTCTGTATGGTTTATAAGGTATGTTCTGAGAGAACATAGTTGCATATCATATTGGCGTCACACTTCAAGTAATGCTCTAGCAAATCATTAACTGTTTAATTACATAATACATACATGCATACATATATACACGCACTTACATGCATACATACACACATGCATATACATACACACATACATATATACATATACACACACATGCATGCATACCCACATACATACAAAATATACACATACACACATATACATATATATATATATATATTATATATTATATATATATATGCATACACATTATATACACATATACACAAATACATATATATATATATACACATACACATATACACACACACACACATATATATGTATATGTGTGTGTGTGTGTGTGTGTGAGTTTTTTGAAAAAAAGGGCTATGATATATGGAGTGGATGAGATCAACGGAATGCAGACATTGCTACTTATGTTCAAGTAATCACTTAATGAAATTTAGAATGCTAGCCATGATTGGATAATGGTACTGGCACCAATGGTAGTTGTATTGTTGTTATTGTTGGTGATGGTGGTGGAAGTAATAGTGGTGGTGCTGGTGCTGGTGACAGCAGGTAAAGAAGGGTTGCAGTTTAGGAATGTAATTAATAATATGCAAATAAAAACTCTCAGAAGTGACAAAACGATCAGTTTGGAGATTACGTTTGTGTACTTAACAGCAATCTGTTAATTGGAGAAATAGCGCTTGGATATGTTTATTATGTTTATTGTTTCAAAAACCTGAAATAGGGTGCTGTAAGAGGATGACCACACTGTGAGAGAGAAAGAGAGAGAGAGAGGGAGTAGTAAAACAGAACTAGTTAGGTGATCCTTTTGATGATGATGGTAGTAATATCATCACAAGTGGTTGTGATGATTCTGGTGACCATAACTATAGTTTTTGTTGATGATGATGATGACGATGACGATGTTGATGATGATGACGACGACGATGTTGATGATGACGACGACGATGTTGATGATGATGATGACGACGACGACGATGTTGATGATGATGATGACGACGATATTGATGATGATGATGATGATGACGACGATGTTGATGATGATGATGACGACGATGTTGATGATGATGACGACGACGATGTTGATGATGATGATGATAATGATGACGATGATGACCATCATCATCGCCGTTGTCGTCATTATGGTGGTGGCAGTAGTGACAGCAACAATGATAGTTGTGGTTGTTGTGGTTAATAGTAGTGATGATGATGATGATGATGATGATTGTCATGATAACTAGGTTAGAGAAGATGATAATTATGGAGGCGATGACAATAATGATGCTGATGATAACAACATTGATGAGTTGGATGAAGAGGTGGAGATGAAGGCTAGTGTAATGGTAATGACATTAGCAGTAACGTTTAAACACACTGATGATGTGGATAATGATGATGTTGATAATTAAGAAGACAGTGATGATGATGATGATGGTGGTGGTGGTGGTGTTCAATGATGATGCAGGTAATTATAGTAATGATCTGATTGAGAATGATAAGTATGGTAACTATAATGATAATGAAGATGTTGATAATGCTGCTGCTGATGATGCTGTTGATGGTGATGATGATAGTGGTAGTGGTGGTGTGGTGATGACGGAGGTGCTGGTGGTGATGCTGCTGCTTCTGGTGATATGATGATGATGGTGATGGTGGTGGTGATCATAATGATAATGATGTGGAGGAGGTGGTTTAATAATAGAAATGGAGTCAGAGATGATGATGATGTCGATGCTGATGATGCCATTGATAATGCAGAGACTGATGATGATGATGATGATGAGGAGGAGGAGGAGAAGGAAGAGGAAGGGCTGATTATCATGAAAATTACTAAGAAGGTAGTGAAAGAAATTTCCCTGAAGTTTGAAATGTTTCTGAAGTTATTTGCTGCACTTGCTGTTGTTTGTTGTTGTTGTTGTCATCATCCTTGGTGCTGTTGCTGCTGAATACCCAGAGCTTTTAAGCAATTAACCACCTCCCCATCAAAAGAAAAAAAAGAAACAAACACACAAACCCCCCCAAAAAAGGAA
The DNA here is from genome assembly GCF_006345805.1 of Octopus sinensis. Lineage (NCBI taxonomy): Eukaryota > Metazoa > Mollusca > Cephalopoda > Octopoda > Octopodidae > Octopus > Octopus sinensis. The sequence continues at coordinate 56,131,700 of NC_043000.1, read as the reverse complement.
AAAGGAAGTAAAAATAGAGAGGGAGAAAGAAAAAAAAAAGGCCAGCAATGATCTTTGGCATGTTACTCTGCCTAATTGGTTTGTTCAGTGAATATTTTGTCTCCATCAATTCTTTGATTTCATTGGTGGGAATTTTTGGTGGAAATGTTTTACATTTTTTCATTTGCAAAATAATAATAATAATAATAATAATAACAACAACAACGACAATGATGGTGATGGTAATGGTAATGGTGATGGTGGTAATAACAATAATAACAACAATAATAATAAAAATAGGCAAGGACAAAAAAAATTATCCAAAAGCAAAATCAAATGCAAAAATGACAAATTGAACTCTTTTACTCTTTTAACATTTAAAACAATTTTGCTCCTTCCTTTTTTCCGTCCATAATTCCTTCCTCATAATATAGAAAAAGAGAAAGAAAAAAAATGAAAAAAATAAACAGCAAAAATATATATAAAAATTATTGAATGAAAACAACCCAGATAAAAATGACCTCTTCTATTTATAATCACCCTCCTCCGCTACTACCTCCTCGTCCTTCTGTGCCATCTCGCTCATTGGCAGAAGGAAAAATAAAGAAAAATATACAAGGAATAATGGAAAAAGACAACGTATAACTAAAAACCAAAACAAAAAAATGCATTCTCGAAAATACAAGTAAACAAATAATGACAAATAAACAAGTCGAAATTTAGAGCCTTTCCAACTGGGGTGGCTGGGTGGCTGGTTGGGTGGTGGGATAATAATCTTCCATCCACCCTATGCATCATATCTACCCGACCAACCGCCCTAACTCCTCCTCTTAAAACTTGACTAACAATTAATTGCAATGGAAGCATGAAATTTAACATTAATATTTCTTGCCGAGAATTATATTTGAAATGAAATATTTAGTTATAATTAAAATCTGTGTCAATCTCGTTATTTCAGGGTTGGGGAGAAAATGGGGTTACTTTTAATTTTTTCTTTTTTTTTTTTTTTTTTACATTTTGTTTTTAAAGACATAATGCATTTCGAGGCTTGTTGTTATAGTTATTTGTTGCTCTGTGTGTGCCTCCCTCTCTCTCTATCTCTCTGTGTCTATCATTTGCGGTTTCTTTTCTTTCTTGCTCTCTCTCCCTTTTGTCTTTCCCATTTATTGCTCATTATGCTTAATGTTAATGAGCTTCAAAGATTGTTCCAGAAAGAATGAGAAAATAAAAATTTGCAGTAGGGAGGAAGCAAAAAACACCAATAACGATGACAACAAATGAAATTATAAACAGCATGTACACTATCTGTAAAATGTCATTGCCACCATGCATTTCCACCATATAATGATTTAAACCCTTCATTACACATTGGTTAACTTAGACAATGGATATAACAATAAGCTAACTTCTGTTTCAGTATGCCATCCTTACATGAGAATGCATTTGACATGGAAAAATAGCTAACGTTTATTTATTTATTTATTTATTTATTTATGTGTATAATGCACACCTCTAACATTTGGGCTTAAAGATCTGGTGAAAATATGCATATTGTATGCAAAGACGGGCACATATTAGAAGCGCATATTATAGATGCAGGTAAGGCAGGTAAGGATGGATGATTAGAAAGCTGGTTTTGCAACCCTGCGGTCTTGGGTTCAGTCCCACTGTACTGCATCTCAGATAAGTGTTTTCTATTATAGCTCCAAGCTGAACAGAGCCCTGTGAGTAGATTTGGTGGACAGAAGCAGAAAGAAGCCTGCCATTTCTTTCTTTTTTTCTTTCTTTCTTTCTTCCTCTCTCTCTCTCTCTCTCTCCCTGCTTGTGTGTGTGCATGTGTGTCTATACCTATGTGTGTGCACCTTTGTGTTTGCTCCCCACTGCACTTGACAACCAGTGTTGGTTTGTTTACGTCCCCATAACTTAACAGTTCAGTGGAGGTTAACTTCACCATTCCTCATTTTGGTGGTAATAAAATAATACCAATCCAAAGTAGTGGATTGGTAGAAATGACAAACTATTGGACATGATACTCTTCGTGTTCTAATGGTGATCACCCCTGTTATGACACTGGAACCAAGCTGTATCAGCTTTTAAGAATAACCTTACCCTTGATCAACACTGGTACTGTGAAGGTGAGAGACTCACATTGATGGCCAATTGTTAATCTTCCACACACAAAAAAAACAAGTTTGCATATATAGATATAGACACAGAGCCATCCTTGACCGATAGGAGTCCTGGTTATCTTTTTATCTTTTACTTGTTTCAGTTATTGGACTGTGGTTATGCTGGGGCATCACCTTGAAGGATTTAGTCAAACAAATTAACCCCAGTACTTAATTAGTACTTAATCTATTCATCGCTATTGCTGAAATGCTAAGTTACAGGAATGTTAACAAACTAACACTAGTTGTCAAACAGTAGTGAGGACAAACACAAGTATAAACTCACACACATACATCCCCGCACTTATACGTTATGGGCTTCCATGCTTCCATCTACCAAATTCACTCATGAGATATTTGTCAACCTTGGGCTATACTAGAAGAAGTTTGCCCAACATCTCAGCTTTCTAAGTATTCTGACATTTACTAATCTATTTTCAAAACCCAAGGCATGCCAATAGATTATGTATGTCACACAAGTATACCACAGGATAGTGATGAAAAAGCCATTCTCTGTATGGTTTCAGCCAAATATATATTTCTTTATTGCCAACAAGTGGCTAAACATAGAGGGAACAAACAATAACAAACAAAGGGATTAAGTCGATTACATCAACCCCAGTGCATAACTGGTACTTTATTTATCAATCCCGAAAGGATGTAAGGCACAGTCGACCTCGGCAGAATTTGAACTCAGAACATAATGGCAGACGAAATACCACTAAGCATTTCACCTGGCACGCTAATGTTTCTGCTAGCTCACTGCCTTGTTTCAGCTAAATATAACAACCAAGTCTCCTCCAAACTGCACTCCACTATTGTGAAAAAAAAAAAAGGACAAATTAGAAAATTTGGTCCTAGTTTTACCTAAAAAAAAACAAAAAAAAACAGCAGGATAATTATAGCTGTAATGTATTTCATCATATGTCTCTTCATTCAAAGCTAATTTGGACCTGAACAACAACAACTAGGAATGCTGACAAATATATAATACTTATATTATGGTTTCTATAAATACCGACTATAGAAATGTCAGCAATTTAATTAGCAAAGGAAACAATACTTATTAAGGTGTCTTCAACCACAAATGAATAATCACAATGAGAGTCTTGACTGTCAATTCTTTCTTGCATGATTTATTGCATTATCCTTGTCAAGACACAAATATAGGGCATCCCAAATGAAACAACCAATTTTAAAACATATATGAATCTGAAAATTGGCGTGATGATAATTTTAGAAGTGTAGTTTGCCTATTGCAACAATAAAATTGTTTCAAAATTAGGTGTTACTATTGGGACAACTGGTTTGTCTTGTTGTAGTTGTCTCAGGTTAGCTCTGATTATAGAAATCTAGAATTAAAGGTGTTTCAGTCATGACTATTCCATTTTTCCCCCTGACTGAAACATAGTATAACTTAAATTACATTGGACATCATCATCATTATCATCATCATTTAACAGCCAGTGCATTTATTAATTTTACAAGAGAGTAACGATTTCAAGTACTAATAGGTGTACTTCCATCAGGTTGAATGAAAACCTAAAAGTTCTGCATCAGCCCCATATTTAATCGCTTTTACTCTTTTACTTGTTGCAATCATTTGACAGTGGCCATGCTGCAGCACCACCTTTAGTCGAGCAAATCGACCCCAGGACTTATTCTTTGTAAGCCTAGTACTTATTCTATCGGTCTCTTTTGCCAAACCGCTAAGTTACAGAGACGTAAGCACACCAGCATCGGTTGTCAAACGATGTTGTGAGGACAAACACAGACACACAAACATATACACACACATACATATATATATATATACATATATATGATGGGCTTCTTTCAGTTTCCGTCTACCACATCCAGTCACAAGGCTTTGGTTAGCCCAAGGCTATAAGTAGAAGACACTTGCCCAAGGTGCCATGCAGTGGGACTGAGCCCAGAATCATGTGGTTCATAAGCAAGTTACTTACCACACAGCCACTCCTACACCTATATATATATATATATATATATAGATATATATATATATATATATATATATAGTAATAATAAAATTATTATCATCCCAAGAATATGGACTCTGATCTTAAGGAACATGTGATTTGTGGAAATGTGTGTAGCGATGCATCAAAATATTTATAAATTCCATCCAAGGATTATTATCATTATTACTATATTTATCCTTCATTGTATCGGCACAAATTTGTGTGACCCCCAAAAATTGGTATTGCTAGTTGGTATCATTAGGCTGTAGCAGGCATAGTAATTATCAACCAAATCTTTCCCCACGGCCTTGATGGCCCTGTGCATTAGTAGAAGACAATTGGCCAATACGTGTGTGTGTATATATATATATATAATAATAATAATAATAATAATAATAATAATAATAAATGCACCCTTTGAAAGCCTAGCTAGGCTCATGGGCCTGGTTTCCCTGTTTCAATGGCATGTGTGTTCCGCAGCTGGACGGGATGCTAGGCCATCGCAGTGTTTTGCTCAAGAACACGTGTCGCCTGGTCCAGGAATCAAAACCACAATCTTACGATCATGATGCTGATACCCTAACCACTAAGCCATGCACCTCCATATATATATATTATATATATATATATATATATATATATTTAAAAGACTAATCCAAGTGCAAGGAGACACTACAGCAACACATCTGATATTACTGAGGGCTTGGGTTATTTCTGCAATTCTGGGCATTTTAGAACTGTACAGTTTGTTTATATACATACAAAAGTGTGTGTGTACGTTTATGCATATATGTCTCTGTGTCTATACTTATGCATTAGTGTGTAAGGGGTAAAAAGTTAGTGAGTGTACATGCATGTGTTTAGCTGCAAGCAAATGTCTGCATGCGTGTGAAAGAGAATGTCGCTGTATGAGCAAGAGCAAATGATTGAAAAAGAGTCTATGTGAGGGTGAATGGTTCTGTATGTACACGTGTGTGTCTTGGAGTGTATAATATAACTGTCCATAATTTAACGACCGTTTTTTCTTCTTCTCCATACTACAGTTATTTGCATCAGAGTCAGTCTACATTGCAACATAAATATATTGATTCTTGAAATTTAAACTATATAGTTAGAATGCGACTATCAACTGTCCGCCAACACCACCCCGATGCTCATTCCATGCCCACACCTTCACTCTAAAAAGGGAGAATAAAAAGAGGAATAAAAAAAGGAATAAAATGTAAAAATGAAAGAAAAAAATTAACCAGCTAAAGAATACACACATATAAAGACATACATGCATATGTATAGATACATATGCACATATATATATATATATATATATATATATATATATGCATATGTATCTATACATTTATATACACGTGTGTGTATATATGTGTGTATAGATATGTATATATATGTATGTGCGTGTGTACATACATGTATGTGTGTGTCTGTGTTTGTCTCCTACCACCACTTGACAGGTAGTGTTGGTTTGTTTACATTCCAGTAACTTAGCGGTTTGGCAAAAAAGATTGATAGATTAAGTACCAGGCTGAAAAGCAAAATTAATACTGGAATCAATTCATTCGATTAAAATCCTACACAGTGCTCCAGCATGGCTGCAGTACAATGACTTCTCTTCCTCACCCCTCTCTCTCTCTCTCATATATATATATATATATATATATGAAAGATCAGAGGTCCTTCCTGAGCCATAAACACATATGGCTGGTTTCTCAGGTTTGGTAACATATATATTCTCCACTAGATGGGGCACTTGTCCATTGCAGAGTTACTCATTTTTGCCAGCTGACTAGAGTGGAGCATCATGAGATGAAGTGTTTTACTCAAGAACTCAATGCTACAACCGGTCTGGGAATCAAAACCACAATCTTATGATCATGAGTACAACACCCTAACCACAAAGCCTTGTGACTATACAGACACACATGCATGCATACATGTGCTTGTGCATGTGTGCATGTATCATCATCATCATCATCATCATTTAACGTCCGCTTTCCATGCTAGCATGGGTTGGACGGTTCAACTGGGGTCTGGGGAGCCCGAAAGCTGCACCAGTCCAGTCAGATCTGGCAGTGTTTCTACAGCTGGATGCCCTCCTAACGCCCCACTCCGAGAGTGTAGTGGGTGATTTTATGTGCCACACCGACACAGGTGCCAGACGAGGCTGGCAAACGGCCACGCTCGGATGGTGTTTTTTTATGTTGCACCGACACAGGTGCCAGATGAGGCTGGCAGACGGCCACGCTCGGATGGTGTTTTTATGTGCCACCGACACAGGTGCCAGATGAGGCTGGCAAACGGCCACGATCGGATGGTGTTTGTTACGCCCACAGCACGGAGGCCAGTCGATGCGGTACTGGCTACGGCCACGTTCGGATGGTTCTCTTGTGTGCCACGTGCCACCGGCACTGGTACCACAAAGATACAAATTCCATTGATGTTCATCTATTTTGATTTGTTTTGATTTTCACTTGCCTCAACAGGTCTTCACAAGTGTCACAAGAAGGAAGGTAAGCACAGGTGGACTGACTACGTCCCAGGTAAGGGCCACGGGTTATGGCCTGACTAGTCTTGCCGGGTCTTCGGATGGTGTTTTTATGTGCCAGATGAGGCTGGCGAACGGCCACGATCGGATGGTGTTTGTTACGTGCCCACAGCACGGAGGCCATTCGATGCGGTACTGGCTACGGCCACGTTCGGATGGTTTTCTTGTGTGCCACCGGCACTGGTACCACAAAGATACAACGTGTGTATCTATATATATATATATATATATCTATATATATATATATATATATATATATATATATATATTAATAAAAGGCTTAGTAAAATAAATTACTTGCCGCATACTGAACTCATTAGAAATAGTAGCTAAAAAAAACTTTTTTAAAACTATTCTAATACTTAAAGAAAACCTCTCTCATATAGTGTTTGCTCAATTCAACTCACGAGAGTATGGGGGTAAAGACATTAAAAATCAAATGCAAAGGTTATTTGAGAACGTACGTTTCAAGATTAGTCAACTCGACATTTCTATCATCAGCTCAGAACTCCTTGGTTTGGATTTGAAAACACTGAAAGTGGGAGCATACCCTTTCGGCTTCTTATCGCTTCTGAAGATCTGCTCGAAACTAAGTTTGCTGGCACTGTTAGTTTCGAGCAGATCTTCAGAAGCGATAAGAAGCCGAAAGGGTATGCTCCCACTTTCAGTGTTTTCAAATCCAAACCAAGGAGTTCTGAGCTGATGATAGAAATGTCGAGTTGACTAATCTTGAAACGTACGTTCTCAAATAAGCTTTGCATTTGATTTTTTAATGTCTTTACCCCCATACTTTCGTGAGTTGAATTGAGCAAACACTATATGAGAGAGGTTTCTTTAAGTATTAGAATAGTTTTAAAAAAGTTTTTTAGCTACTATTTCTAATGAGTTCAGTATGCGGCCAAGTAATTTATTTTACTAAGCCCTTTTATATAATGTAATAATTTGAATTCACCTTAAATGGTCCCTTTGCATCTGAATACTGGTGAAATTGATTAATAATTATTAATTTTACCCTCAATTGTTGAAATTATAATTCATCTCTCTCTATTTAATGCCTCGGATTTTACCGAAAAAAGCATAGTGTTTACTGATTTTAACCCACGCTGGTGGAAGGGGAGAGCAGAAAATTCTTCGCTTGCATATTTGAGTTTGCTGGCACTGTTATTTCGAGCAGATCTTCAGAAGCGATAAGAAGCCGAAGGGTATGCTCCCACTTTCAGTGTTTTCAAATCCAAACCAAGGAGTTCTGAGCTGATGATAGAATGTCGAGTGACTAATCTTGAAACGTACGTTCTCAAATAACCTTTGCATTTGATTTTTTAATGTCTTTACCCCCATACTTTCGTGAGTTGAATTGAGCAAACACTATATGAGAGAGGTTTTCCGTTAAGTATTAGAAATAGTTTTTAAAAAGGTTTTTTTAGCTACTATTTCTAATGAGTTCAGTATGCGGCCAAAGTAATTTATTTTACTAAGCCCTTTTATATAATGTAATAATTTGAATTCGCCTTAAATGGTCCCTTTGCATACTGAATACTTGGTGAAATTGATTAATAATTAATTAATTTTACCCTCAATTGTTGAGAGTATATATATATATATATATATACACACACGCACACACACATATATGCACATATACGAGGGGGTGCTGAAAAGTTCCTGGCTTTGACTCATGGCAAATGCAGAAGGATCAGTTGATTATGCTTTTATTTAGCATATTCACCTCTCAGATTCACACATATATTGCAACCATCCTTCAGGTTTTCTAAGCCCTGTGAAAGAACTTGGAAGGCTGTGCCTTTTGTGATCCCCTCAAAGCCAGGAACTTTCCAGCACCCCACTTGTGTATATATATGTATATGTGTGTGCGTGTGTGTGTGTGTGTGTGTGTGTGTGTGTATGTGTTTGTGTGTGCATGCGAGAGGGTGTGTGTGTATTTGTATATTTATGTATTTA
>NC_043000.1:56025552-56118052 GCF_006345805.1 Octopus sinensis | reverse complement strand
TATTATTGAGATTTAAATTCTTTTTATATAGAATTCCAAAATAATAATGTCCTCATTCTTATTTTCTTTCTCATAAAAATGGAAGCATTTTCTACAGAGTAGAAGCATAAGTAAGCTTCCTCTTCCAAATGGCGAAATAGTGCTACAATAGAAATACAGAGGTGACTTGATCAATCATTTCGTCCTTCACGTGAAAAATTGGCTTTGCGCCTATTTAATAGAAATCATTATTAAAGCACATTCTTTTTTTTCTTTACTCCACTGCCTCACTACTGAAATTCTCGAGTAGTGATTGGCTTCAGTAAACAACATCTTTTAAAGTATTTCACCTTCAGATAGTTGAAAAGCATGGAGCTAGCATAACACTATTTTAGTGTAAAAGAAGTGTATTATTATTATTTTTATTATTATTTTTTTTTTCCTTTATTATTATTATTATTATTATTATTATTATTATTATTATTATTATTGTTGTTGTTGTTGTTATTATTATTATTATTATTATTATTATTATTATTTGTTTTTTGGTTTTTTTTTGAAAATTGCTATTTATTTAATTTATTTTTTATTTCTGTTTTTATTTTATTATGTCTTATTTCTCTGTTTAGTTATATAGAGATTAATTAGACATTATTTATTCAATAAATTATAACACATCAAACACTGTACAGTTGAATGGCTGGAGATCTAGGAGGAGAATCCAACTGGAAAACACCAGTTCCAACAATTCATGCAAATATCCGAATTTGAAGAACCATTCAACCAATACACACAGGAAATGAAAAGAAAATAAAAAAAAATGTAAAAATTTGTTTAGAGCAAACTAGACAAAAAACATAAATAAATACATAAATAAAAAATGAAATTTAAAAAAATCTATGTGATATACTATATAAAAGCAAAGTTAGATTTTGATTTATATATTTTATTATATTTTTTTCAATCAAAATTGTTATAACATATTTCAGTGTTATACAGAGACTGAATATTTATCATCGACAAGAAATTCCTTTCACATTTGGTAATTTCACCTTTGAACACACACACACACACACACACACACACACACACACACACACACATATGCACACACACACACACACACACACACACATACACACACACACATGCACACATGCACATACACACATGCATGCAGGCATACTCACACATGTAAAATGTATACATGTGTGTGTGGTTGTTTGTGTGTACATATATGTACATCTATATTTACATATGTAACACATCACAGAACATACAAATTAATTAATTCTATATTAGAATGTAGCACCAACCTTGTTTATTTGAGCAAAGCTTAGTAGTATTTTCTTATAAATGTATTTATGTGTTGTATATGTAAATATGCATATACATATGCATATCTGTGTAGTGTGTGTGTATGTGTGTGTATTTGTTTTTATCTGTGTATATCATCATCATCATTTAACATCTATTTTCCATGCTGCCTTGGGCTGGACGGTTTGACAGGAGCTGGCAGGCCAGAGAGCTGCACCAGGCTCCAGTTGTTTGTCTTGGCATAGTTTCTATGGCCGGATGCCCTTCTTAACACCAACCATTTTACAGAACGTACTTGGTGTTTTAAATATGGCACCAGCACAGGTGCTTTTTACATGGCACCAGTACCAGCACCAGCAGGGTCACCAAGTAACTTACAAGAGAATGACTTCTCAGTTGAGTGAGGAAGTGGATCTGAGGGAGTGGCTGTGTGACAGGCAAGAGGTTAGAGTATAATAGAGGGATAGAGATAGTTGTCTTATTAGTCTTACCATAGAGGAGATACCTGGCTACTCCAGTAGGACAAGAGGGGAAGGAAGGTGGGAGAAAGATAGAGAGAAAGACAGTCAGATAAATAGATAGATAGATAGATAGATAGATAGAGGTTGATAAATACAGAGAGAGAGGAGAGAGAGAGAGAAAAATAGATGGTGGTGGAGATGTATTGGGGGCCTACTGTCAGGGGACAGTGGGGAGTATAAGTAGTACAGAGGGGATAGAAGGGTATGTTCCTTGAGAGTGTGAGGGGATGTTTAGAGGTGGGGAAAGTTATAGTGAAGGAAATTGGAGAAGCTGGGAGAGGGTTAAGGAAAATATGTGAGGGCATGGAGTGTGCATATAGGCACACTAGAGAGTGGAGGGGCATGCAGTGGGCATGGCATGTGAGGGAGAGTGGAGGGACTTGTAACAGGTATTGGGAAAATGGGTGGGTTTTGACAGAAGCCAGATTGTGTATGTGTGTGTGGGGGTGTGCATGGCCATATGGGACATGTATGTATGTGTGGATGGCCATGATTTCACTAAGCTCTGATTTGTCTTCTCATGCACAGCAAATTCCCAGAAATCTTGATCACTTGTCATCTCTGTGAGACTCAGTAACTGAAGATTATTTCTTGCCACATCATTCCATGTCTTCCTGAGTCTACCCCTTCTACAGGTTCCCTCCACAATTAATATAGCTGTCCTCATCCATATGCATCACACAACCATACCAGTGCAGTCTTCTCTCTTGCTTACAACATCTGATGCCTCTTATACTTAGTTTTTCTCTTCAAACGCATACACTCCATCATACATGCTCACTGGCATTGCACATCCAGCAGAGCATGCTGGCTTCATTTCTTTCAAGCCTTCACATGTCCTCTCCAGTCACAGCGCATGTTTCACCACCATGTTGGATGAATGTTTATATACAGGCATCATACAATCTGCCTTTCACTCTGAGGGAAAGGCCACTAGTTATCAACAAAGGTAGTAGCATTGTTTTGTATTAATTGTGCATTATTTCATAGCTTTGAGATTTCAATGATGTAATTGTTTATATTTAGTATGATAATGCAGGGTAGATGTGAGAGCCCAGATCTGGCTGATTTTGAACAGCTAGTCTAAATGCTAAAGTGTTAAATCACATCATCACTTGACTGGCACTTTATTTTATCAATCCTAGAGAAATCCTCAACAGGATTTGAACTTAGAATATGTAGCACCATAACTAAATACCTCAAAGCATTTCTCTGACACTAATGGTTCAATAAGGATATCTGATATAGGCACAATGCCACAGCCTCTGTAGAAGGGTGTAGTTAATTAAATCAACCCTGACATATGTTTATTCTGTTCCTGAAGGATGAAAAACAAATTCAACCTTATAGTGATTCAGTTGAGTGTTTATTAAGGTAAATCATATTTTTGTATCTTTTGGTTCTCTATAAACATTGCCCTGTACTCAGCATCTAAGCACAAGGGATACAGGAGCCCTTTTATTATCATCAATACAGTAAGGCTGCAGAGAAAAGAAAATCCTTACAAATATTTTATAGGCATGCTGTGTGTGCTTAATTTAGTTGCATAGGCATGCTGTGATAATATAACTGCTGATATGATGGTAATAATAATAATAATAATAATAATAATAATAATAATAATAATGATAAAAGCAACAACTGTACTAATGGTAATAACAAATATTAATAACAGATGTGAATACTGCTGCTGCTACTTTTTCTACCATTATTATTATTGTCCATAGAAATCAAATTAGCTGCATTTGAAATGATAGATTGTAAAAGAGAAGGAGGAAGAGAGAAAGAGAGAGAAAAAGCAGCAAGAACAATAAATTCCACAGAATACTGATGAATGACTGTACATATGTTTCAATATTTTTGTATCTTTTATTAGCTTTTTGCATATTTGTCATAAAATCAACCTTAAAACACTGAACCTGTTCATATAGTATTTTGGGGGAATAGGTGTTGGGAGTGAGGGAACCAACTAATCTACCCTATATGCAAAAGTTGTGCAGTTTGCCAAAAATGTAGAAATGTTGGGGTAAGCTAAATAAATGCTTTACAGCATTGAATTTCTACTATCTCTGCTCTATGTTCAAATATCATTGGTTACCAACTTTGCCTTTTAGTCCTTGTGATTTAAGGTCTGTCAACTTTTCAAACCATTTTTAAATACTGCTTTACTTGGAGATGCCATGTGTTTGGAATGATGTACAAAGGGGTGCTGAAAAGTTCCTGGCTTTGGGTAAAGGAAAATACAGGAAGATCAGTTAATTATGATTTTATCCAACATATTCCCCTCTCAGATTCACACACTTATTACAATAGTCCTTCAGTTTTTCTAAGCCCTGTAAAAGAACTGAGAAGGTTGGGCCTCCAATGAAGCCTTTTGCGATACCCTTAAGGCCAGGAACTATTCAGCATCCCCTCATATTTGCTATAGTGAAGGGCAGTAGGTTAAAGATCCCTAGCCATAAGCAAATAACCTTTGTGAGACAAAGCCTAATGGGTAAACCTTATGATAAATCTGGAGTGGAACCTCCACATGACCCCTGGAGGTCCACATAAGAGTTTTCATTGAAAATTTATATGCAATAAATTGGTTATTACTTCTACAGTACACAAAATAATTCAACAAATTTGTTTTTATATAATTCCTAATAATATTTAATTATAAAAACATAATAGGATTTTTTTTATCATCAAACAGTTATAAGGGTGCAGTAGAGTAAAAAAAGGAATCAAAGGGGTCCATTGGCAAAAAATAGCTGAGAATCACTACTCTAAAGCATTCTAGTGTTCAACATAGTTTTTTTTTTTTTTGGTAATTCCTGCAGTCAAACTGGTGCTAAACTTACTACTTTGCACTTATTTTGACAAAGCAATGTTCTGGCTCTCTGTATTCTAATTACAAATCTTATTAAATTCAACTTTTCCTTTCATTGTTTCAAGGTTGATAAATAATACACTAGCCATATACTAGGGTTGATTCATCTTCACCCTTTTGTCTTTTCTCTCTCTCCCTGTAACAACTTGCTATGCTATACTGTGGAAAGGTTCCAGAGGGTCTCACAAACTTCCCTAGTTTTCAAGAAATAAAAGGAAGTTAAGTGGGGGCTAGCAACCTCTTCTCCTCTAGCATGATACAAAAGAAAAAAAACCATCTCAAAGAACCTGGGAACTTGGTGGTCAGACCAACACTGATGTAATGTATGTATGTATGTATGTATGTATGTATGTATGTATGTATGTATGTGTGTATGTGTGTGTGTGTATGTATGTATGTATGTGTCTTATGGAATGGAAAGGTTTAAAAAATATTGTATATGTTTGGTACAAAATGTCAAGTGTCGTACATATACAACATGATCTTTGATACAATTCCACTTCATTTATTTTAAAAGTGTGTGTACAAATAATTAGATATCCATCAAATTGTAATAATATTTCTAAATGGTATTATTGTGAAATATACTTGATAAAACAAGGATATAACATATTTGATCTTGTGAATTAACAGAATGGTAAAATATATATAAAGCTGGGAGAGTTTAGGAAATTAATTTAGAATGTTGAATAGCATGAGAAATTAGGCATTAAGTATATTCTTTGAGAAAAATTAGGACATTTACCATTAAAAGGTTTGACTTGCTAAAAAGAATAAAAAGCCTTAGCTGTTACTCACAAGTAATTATGACTTGGTACATGTACCATGCTTTCACTAATTGTTTTAGGGGGGTATATAGTTGTGAGCAGATATAAACCCTCACTTGGCTTTCCCAGGACAGACCCAGAAAAATACCTATGACGTGACAGTTGAAGGGACAGAAGACTGCAGAATCACATATTTGGTACTCATATTGGCTGAGTCAATTAGGGTAACATGAAATGAAATATGTTCTCAAAGACACAACTTGCAACCTGGTTCAGGAATTGAACCCAGGATCTTATAATAATAAATCTACCGCCTAATCACAATGCTGTATGACTTTACTAAAGAGGATAAATTGTAAGTAAATATGAAATTATGATGAATTGGCTTCAATTATTCCAATACATACTTGGAATATTTGGAAACTAGTCAAAAGAGACCATTGATACAAATAAATGATATAGAAAATTTTAAATAGCAGGCATTAATTTGAGAAAAGGATGCAACATAAACCATCGCAATACAGTAGTCTCATAAATATTTACTCAGAATTAATCAAATTTTTGCTTATGAAATTCATGAAGCAAATTGGTTTTAACATACTCTCTCTCTCTCACTCTCCCCCTTTCTCTCTCTCTCTCTGTCCATCTTCCTCTTTTTCTCTCACTATGTCTATCTCTCTTTCTCCTATTATTATTCTTTCTATTACTGATGAATCCATCTGACCTGTTGTAACCTATTTAGTTGTTGAATACACATTAATAACTTTATCAATCAAATGTTGAAACTTCGTCAATTATGTTGTTGTAGGTTATTGTGTGCCTCCCCACCACTGTCCCCACCAAGTTAGTCCTGATGAAGTAGACCTATGATCAATGTCATCCCAGCCTTGGCCTTTTTATCATATTTTCACATATATTATCTCTAAGACCAAATTATCCTATGTACACTCGTTTTTTGTTGTTAAAGGTGGAAGGAATTGATTTGAGGGAGATTTGACTACAATTTCTAGCATGTCGATGGACCACATACAGACCTCATTCTTTGGCTCATTTTTCAATTATAAATATCTGTTTCTGTTTACTATGGTCATTTACTCAAACAAGACCTTTCTTCCAGATTTATCAGAAAATCCTTTCTAATTTA
Source organism: Octopus sinensis (assembly GCF_006345805.1). NCBI lineage: Eukaryota > Metazoa > Mollusca > Cephalopoda > Octopoda > Octopodidae > Octopus > Octopus sinensis. The sequence continues at coordinate 56,111,452 of NC_043000.1, read as the reverse complement.
CAGGGTGTCTATTAAGTCACTTTACAATTTTAAAATTTTATTACAAAGGCAGTTGACCAGATTTGTTTTATTGTAATAATTGTTTATTAAAGTTTTGTTAACTGTTATTTAATAGACCTCAATATGGGCACCATTATTTGTGTGAAGCACATCAAGATAGTACTTGATTTCTTGCCATATTCACTGTAGGATAGCCTCATCAACTGTGGCAATGGCATTACGAATCCTTTGCTTCAAGTCAGCAATGTCCTGCATCTTTGTTTGATACACGATATCTTTTACATAACCCCATGAAAAGAAGTCCAATGGAATGATATCTGGTGAACGCAGTGACTATAGAATTGGCCCATCCCTTTCAATCCATCGGTCGGGAAATGTTTGATTGACAAACTGATTCAGTGAATCAGTTCCCTTCCATCAACTGAGTATCTGAAACACAAAAATTTAATATCAATAAAAACTTTAATGAACAGTTATTAAAATAAAATAAATCTGGTTAAAATATCTCATCAACTGCCTTTGTAATAATTTTTTTAAATTGTAAAGAGTCTTTATGGACACCCTGTATTATTTATGTAATTAAAGCTTGAATTATGTTTACAAGGAAAGTAAATGATTTATTAAAACAAAAGAAATAAATCTGAAATATCTGATGTTGAGTAATATCTGGATAACATTTATTCTTTTATTCCTTTTGTTGTTAGATTCTGAACCATGTTGGGGACCCACCATATATGGGTTTAATCAAACAAATTGACCCTAGTACATTTTTGTTAATTCTTATACTTGTTTTATTTTCCCTTTTTGTTCACCTGCTATGTTACAGGGATGTAAACAAACCAACACTAGTTGCCAAGTGGTGGGAGGACAAACGCAAAGACATTCACATGCTTGTATTATATATATATATATATATATATATATATATATATATATATCTCGCCGCCGCCATGACCGACCAGGCTATCAGATGTTGCTACACATCGCTGGTCACAATGCATTCGCATTGTTTTAGCCTCCAAATGACGCCACCCCGCTGGCTAAGCAAGCAGGCCAACAGAAGAAAGAATGAGAGAAAGTTGTGTCGAAAGAGTACAGCAGGGATTGCCACCACCCCCTGCCAGAACCTCGTGGAGCTTTAGGTGTTTTCGCTCAATAAACACTCACAATGCCCGGTCTGGGAATCGAAACTGCGATCCTACGACTTTGAGTCCGCTGCCCTAACTACTGGGCCTCCACACACACACACACATATATGTATATATATATAATATGTATATATGTATGTTTGTATGTATGTATATGGGGGTCATCAATGTAAGGAACAAATAACTATTCATTTGTAGTAATAAAACTGTAGTTGCAAATGGTCACAAGAATCACTTCCAATTATAAAACAAAATTTACTTTCATCATTCATATTTTATAACAACATTATGATCTTGATCATTTAACATCAGGCAAGTAAGAGGACTGCATCAAGCTCCAATATATTGTAAAACCATATGGGATAGTTGTCTGCTATTTCTAGCAGGGTAGGTTATTGTACAGCAGCTCTTTTTCTGCAAGAACGTGAGAATGAAAATAGAATAAAATAAGATAGTAATTGCAAATGAGAGTTGACAACTGCTCTCAATGAAATACTTCTTGATGATATTAATATATCATCAATATTAATATATTGATTGTAAAGAAATACATTACCTATATGTTTTAATTGTTTAAAAAATAAACAATAATTTGGAGAGTAAAATAAAATTTCTTATAATTATGCTAGTTGTTGGAATATAACTTCAATCATAAAGTTCTTCCATAAAATTATGATGGGGCATTTTAATTTAGTATTAGATGTGGTGAGTTGGCAAAGGCGGCGAGCTGGCAGAATCGTTAGCACACTGGATGAAATGCTTAGCAGTATTTCGTCTGCTGCTATGTTCTGAATTCAAATTCCGCCGAGGTCGACTTTGCCTTTCATCTTTTCGGGGTCGATTAAATAAGTACCAGTTACGCACTGGGGTCAATATAATCAACTTAATCCATTTGTCTGTCCTTGTTTGTCCTCTCTGTGTTTAGCCCCTTGTGGGTAGTAAAGATATAGGTATTTCGTCTGTCTTTACATACCGAGTTCAAATTCTGCCGAGGTCGACTTTGCCTTTCATCCTTTTGGGGTTGATAAATTCAGTTGCGTACTGAAGTCAATCTAATCAACTGGCTCCTTCCCCCAAAATTTCAGGCCTTCTGCATAGAGTAGAAAAGAATTTAGTATTAGAAACACTTTCAAACAGGTGCTTTTCGTATTATTCACGTCAGGTCTGCAATTAGATTGATGGAAAACTGCTACAGGTAGCCATGTAGTCCAGTATCACCAACAAAAAAACTAGCCCCCTCTTGGGATTGCCCAACGAGGAAGGTGCATGGATATGAAGCAAGATTTAAAAAACAAAGTCTGATAAAGAATAATGTACATTTTACAGAGCCAACTGCACAGATTTTCTGAGAAGGATTTGGACAAATGACAATCACCAAGCCCTTTGAAAGTAACACTATTATTTAACTGTGTTTCAAGGTTGCAAGCTGGCAGAATCGTTAGCATGTCAAGTAAACACTTCATTGTATTTTGTATGACTTCATGTTCTGAGTTCAAATTCTGTTGAGGTCGACTTTGCCTTTCACCCCTTCAGGATTGATAAAATGAGTACCAGGTGAATACAGGGGTTGATGTAACCAACTTGCCCCTCCCCCAAAATTGCTGGCTTCCTTGTGCCAAAATTTGAAACCAATAGTTACATGCTATTTGAGACTAGTTGAATGCATTAAGAAAGTTCAAGACTGGGAGGAGTGGAAAAGATTGGTAAAAAACAAAATAATTCTGGTGCCTCGATGGGGGAAAATGTTCAGGGAATTACTTAACTTTCTATCATATCCTAGACATCAGGGTGGTCCCCAAGTTGACTAGTATCAAAAGGGTTAAGTGAAAATTAAAAGTTTGGCAAGACAAGTTATCCTCCTGTTACACTCTAGGAACAATTGATGAGCTTCCACTTTGGCTGGATTCTTCTCTACCAAAATAGGTCTTTGCAGATATTTGATCAATAATGACATACTTGACCTTGTGCCGAAGTAAGACACTAAAATCATTATAATTTCTGTACTATTATTTTATATTTCTTCTTGTTTATATATATTCTATTTTGTATGTGGGAGTAGTGGTGAGAAGTTGGGGATGTTACAAATTTATTTTTATAAAATTTTTTTCTTCTAGTTTAAAAATAAAAAATAAACAGAAAAGAGACAATTTAATTGGTGAAAATTTACATATGCTGAAATGTAAGAATATGAAATTTAAAACTAATTGAGTGAAGTTCAAGAGGCCATGATTGTAAGCTAGCTTTGGTGCCACCAAACTAATTCATTTATTCATCTATTAGTTTTGTATCAAGGATATTTACTGTGATCGATTAATGAATGAATTAGAACTAAATAAAAGTAGCAGAGTGTTCTGTTCACCTTTAACACAGGCCTGTTTAAAATCACTTCTCGAGGGAACATCGCTTGATTTTTTTACTAACAACTTATGAAATTGATTTATTGATTATACACACAGATGTATGTCTGTGTATACATATATATATATAAATACATATGTGTGTGTGTGTATGTGTGTACTTGTATGTACAAGGATATATATATATAAAATTACGTGTATGTATATATATATATATATAGATATATTATGATATAATGTACATTTATTAAAATATGTATATGTATATAAAATATATATATATATGTATATAAAATACATATACAAGTATATGAAATATATATATGTTGCACACACACACACACACACATGGAGAAATGAGAGACAATACAGTAAGAGAAAGAATCATATGTGTGACTGCTAGTGTGGTTCAGAAGCTAGCTTCCCGACTGCATAGTTTTGGGTTCAGTCCCACTACATGGCACCTTGGTAATTGTCTTCTACTACAGCCCTGTGCTGACCAAAGCCTGGTTAGTAGATTCAGTATGCAGAAACTGAAAGAAGTCCATAATTTATATACATGTATATGTATAAAATTTTGAGCTCATAAACAAAACACATACAGTAAGTATGTGACATTGATAATGTTTATATATTCAAGGTTGGCATTAGGAAGGGGCATCCAACCATAGAAACTATGCCACAACAGACAGTTGGAGTTTGGACTGCTCCCTGTTAGCCAACTCCATGTCAAACTGTCTGAGCTAGCTACAGTTGTGCTTATATTAAATAGTCATAGCAAAATATGAGATGCAGCATGGAATTTTGTCAGTGAACAGGTTGCGGTCTCAAAGCGACGAAAATATTTTGACAAATTAAATTTAAATGTTGAAGTGAATCTAACGGATTTTGTGTGTTTCTTAAATAGCTTATAAACACCTTCCACCCAGCAATTATTTTCGTTCCAGCATACGATCTCAGATCAGATCACTTGCTGTGCAAGTACATCTCCATAAACAAAATAATTGTTAACATAAAAATATAAGCCATAAAAAAATATATATAAGAAAAATATAAGGAAAACTAGAGAGCAGATAAGACATGTTAAAGAAAGATTAGATGGTGTTAAGTTTAAAGAGAAGGAGACTACACTTGCTAACATCAGCAGATGTGCAGGTATATACAGAGAGAGAGAGAGGGGGGACCCTTTCTCATCATGGCACACTCATGTCATGAAATTCTTACAAGTATATAATTTATGATTTATGATTGGAAGATAATGACAGTAAGATCTGTCATCATGGTTACATTAAGATATGGGATACTAGAGTGTTAGGTTTTACAAGCCTATTGCCAAGCAGGTGTCTTGATAGGTGTTTGTTAGCAGACTGTATGATGGAAATTTTTGTTCATTATCTAAAACATGCTGGGGTGTAGATTCCCCCATCAGTCATGGATGACCACTGCATGGGCAAGGGGTTGATAGAAGACCAGTTGAGTCAAGTGAAGTCATTGTTGTGGCCGATATCAGTATTGCCTGACTCACACCTGTGCCAGTGGCACGTAAAAAAGCACCATTCAACTGGCTCTCCTGCTGCTGACATGTAAAAAGCCCCCATGCCAGTGGCATGTAAAAAGCACCCACTACACTCCTTGAGTGGTTGGCATTAGGAAGGGTATCCAGCTGTAGAAGCTTTGCCAGATCAGATTGGAGCCTGGTACAACCACCTGGCTTGCCAGTCCTCAGTCAAACTGTCCAACCCATGCCAACATGGAAAGTGGATGTTAAATGACTACGATGACGACGATGATGATGATGATGATGATAATATATACATATATATATATATATATATATATATATATATATATATTAACAAAAAAGAGTGCAAAATAGCACCTGCAATTGCTAGAAATGAGAGCCAAAATTTAACTTGAACAGCCACATGAAAGCACTAACTTTTGTATGCTGAGTTAAATTTTGGCTCTCATTTCTAGCAATTGTAGGTGGTGTCTTGCCCCCTCATTTATTAATTTTATCTTTTTGGCTTTAATTGCTATAGCCACCTATATTACAATGTATTTAATATATCTTAATAAAGAGTTACAGTTTTGTGCCAAGGTAATTATATATGTAAGTATGCATAATTATAGGCTTGGTTTGTGTGAGTAAAAATTTTGGTCCACCAATCTAGTGGTGTCAGTTTAAATCATACTGTGTAATACTTTATGAAAGAGCCTTACATTGACCAGTAGTTTGTGAGTGAAATTTAGTTGATGAAAATGGTATGGAAACCCATCATGAACATATATGTCTAAAAGCATTATTATCTTTCTCCTATTCCATAACTTTCAGATGTTTTAACACCTAGCACATTGAGGGAGTCATCTCCACTGCACCAAATTTCACAGCCTACTGGCGAACAAGCAAAGCACATACTTTGAGTATGTGTCTTCAATTATGTTTATGCGTGAGTGTGTGTGTCTGTGTTTTTCCCCCCACACCATCATTTGGCAACCAATGCTGGTGTGTTTATGTGCCCCGTAACTTAGTGGTTCAGCAAAAGTGAATAATAGAACAAGTACAAGGCTTACAAAGAGTAAGTCCTGAGGTTGATTTGTTGGACTAAAACCCTTCAAGGCGGTGCTCCAAATGACTGAAATGTGTAAAAGAATAAAAGAATATATATATATATATATATATATGAATGTGTGTGTGTGTATAGATAGATACATATAGTTTTTAGGCAGACACACACGCACACACACACACATTGTGTCAGTGAAATAAAATTTCTATTTCTTTTATTCTGATATTTTACTATAAGCATTAGATTTATATATACATTTTGTTGGTATCATTATTTCATGATTATTAATTTCTGTGAATAATCGTACATTATTAATCCAACCAGTCTTATTTTTATTGTGTGCTTTCATAGCACAGCCAGCCACAACAGAGCGTGCTGCTTTAAGTATATAGGTAGATTTAGTGTTCTGGTTTGTTCTTTACATCTTTCTATTGTGTTGACTGTACTCTTAACAGTGCATAGTACCTAGTACCACTTCATATTTTTCCTCTTGTTTTTCTTACTTTTATTTTATGTGAAGGCAAATCAGGAAATAATGCAAATAAAAGTTGCATTACTTTTTGACTCACACTTATATGAGTGACTGTCTGTCTGTCATCTCTTTCTCTCTCTCTATTTTTTATATATATATATATATATATATGTATATATATATATTATTCTTAAACAAGAATGTTGTCGACAGTGACTTCAAAGTGTTGACCAGCTAAGCCATTGTTGGGCTGCAGTTCAGCGATGGCTTAACTGGCCAACTTCGATGTCACTGTCAACAGCATTCTTGTTTAAGAATAATAGATTATATATATATATATTTCTATGAGAAGTGATTGTTCTCCTCTTGCTCAATCCTTCTCGATTCCAGGAGGAAGGAATACTGCAATTCATCTTCCCCAAGCTCCTGTAGGGCATACATTCATTCATGGTCTGAACATTGCTGCCCGGTCAGTATGCAGTATTCTTGAACAGTTGTAGCTAAATATGTATTTCTCTGTATTTGTGTATACCAGTCTTTATATATCAGTCTATGTTTGTGTATACATATTCTTTTATCCATTTTTTAAATTCTTTTACACATTTCAGTAATTTGACTGTGGCCATGCTGCAGAACCTTCTTAAGGGGTTTTAGTTGAAAAAATTGACCCCTGTACTTATTCTTTGTAAGCCTAGTACTTATCCTTTCAATCTCTTTTGCTGAACTGCTAAGTTATGGGGACATAAACACATCAGCATCGGTTGTCAAGCAATGATGGTGGGGTCAAACACAGACACAAAGACACACACATAAATTATATATATATATATATATATATAACAGACTTCTTTCAGTTTCCATCTGCCAAATATACTCACAAGGCTTTGGGTGGCTTGAGGCTATAGTAGAAGACACTTGCCCAAAGTGCCATGCAGTGAAACTGAACCTGGAACCATGTGGTTAGAAAGCAAGCTTCTTACCACACAGCCACACCTGTGCCTACGTTAATCATTGCTGATATGCCAAATACTTGAATAAAACCTTTGAAGGTAGTACTCCAGCATGGCCAAAATCCAATGACTGAAAACAATAGAAGAGTACTAGATTGGAAAACCTGATGCAAATGTTTGATGTTAAAATTTATTTAAAAGTTTAAACCAAAATCAATATGATTTAAAGAATCTTTAAACAAAGCAAACAGATAATAAAAACAAAATCATAATTGAAAGATAAATTGATTTCGTCAGCAAATTTGTAGAAGTTTTCAACTTTGTCTTGTATAAAATAAGTCTCCACAGTTCTGACATCAATGAAATCCTAAAACAGAAAAGAAAACAACAGTTTTTGTATATCCCAAAATCTTTGTATTTAACCATTTTGGCAGTTAAGCAGAACAGATATTTGTCTTGGAGCAATATAATGAGAACTTAATGGTAATTATTTCTAAAAGTGTTTCAATAACTCCTTTAGGCTGATAAATTTTAATTATTGGTTATGGAAATAACTATATTGATTGAAATATGAAGTTACACTTAATCACATACAATGCAATTAACAAATGCCATTTGTCTTCTATTCATCACAAATGAACTATTAACAGCTATTATCTTTGCCTTCTCCTACTTATCTCAGGAGACTTTCTATTGTTTTGGATCCATTCCAAAATTTCGAAGAACCATTACTCAACTCCTATCAAGAAATTTCAGCTTATCAGATAAATACATGATTTCAATTAAAAATGCTTTTGTCTAACATACCTAACAGTGATTAGTGACAAATGAATTCTTTAAAAACATAGACTTAACTAAATCAACACAGAGAGATCTGAAAGGCTATGTAAATGAGGCACTTTCATTTCTCATTTGGTTTACAAATTATAGATTGTCTGAGAGAGCATAGCATAGAAAAGCAGAACAAAAGCAAAAAAGGGAAAACTAAGTTTATGTGTCTGGAGATTGATAGATATTGATCACTTTCTAGGTCTATGCTCAGTACAAGTGTGAAATTGAGATCTTGGGCGACTTTATTATAACTATATCATTACATCAGAGCAAGATAAGGTTAAATGTTTAAATGGATATAGTATTGGTCTACAGTCTCATAGATATTGTGTTTAAACCTAGTATGATTACTTTGGGTAATTTCTGTCACTACATTGATTTTTATAAAAAATAGGGGCAGGACCTCAAATTAGTGGAGAGGTAACATCTATTATATTGACACCAATTGTTGACTGGTACTTTATTCTGTTGATTTTTGAATGATGAAAGGTAAAGTTGACCTTGGAGGGATTTGAACTCAAAATGCAGAGGACTGTAATTAAATGCTGTAAGAACTTTTATCTGATGCTCTCATACTTTTGCTAGTCCATAGTCTTAGATCTCTTTATATCTGCTTTAGTAAAGGCAGTGGACTGACAGAACCAGGGGGGCATTTAACAAAATATCTTGCAGTATATAGATGTGGCTCTTTGCATTCTGAGTTCATACCCACCAAGGTAACTTTCCTTTTCATTCTTCAGTGTGAGTGGTCGATAAAACAAAGTCCCAATCTATTGGTGGGTTCAATTTAATCAAACATATCCTTTGCCTACAAATATAAACATATATAAGCACAGGTATGGCTGTGTGGTAAGAAGTATGCTTCCCAACCAAATGGATCCAGGTTCAGTGCCACTGCATGGCACCTTGGGCCAGTGTCTTCCACTATAGCCTAGCGAGTGGATTTGATACACAGAAACTGAAAGAAACCTGTCATATGTGTGTGTGTGTATTTCTATGTGTTTGTCCCTCACTACTTCTTGACAACTGGTGTTAGTGTGTTTACATTCCCATAACATAGTGGTTCAGCAAAAGAGACTTATAGAATAAGCATCAGGGTGTAAAAATATAAATACTAAAAATTCCTTAAGGCGGTGCCTTGGTATGGCCACAGTCTTATGACTGAAACAAGTAAAAGGTAAAAGCTATAAAAATTGGGGTTGAAATGTTCCCAGCTTTGGGTAAAAGAAAATACAGGAGGATAAATTAATTATGATTTTATTCAACATATTCCTCTCTCAGATTCACACACTTATTGCAGTGGTCCTTCAGTTTTTCTAAGCCCTGTAAAAGAACTCAGAAGGTTGGGCCTCTAACCAGGCCTTTTGCAATACCCTTAAAGCCAGGAACTTTTCAACACCCCCTCATACACACACACACACACACGCACACACACACACACATGCACATATACTCACACATTTGCACAGACATGTATCTATTATTATGCCTGCATGCATATATTATAGTTGTCACTGCACTCATAAATTATATTAATTAGATCTATAAAACAGCTGCAAATGCCTATCATTGTATGACCAATCTTACATTTATAACAGTGAGTTTACATGCAATTCTGCATTGGCAGTTAATGTATGGTAGATGACTGTTGGTGAGAGTATACTGATACTTAAACTGGCTGTCAAGTTAATCTCTCTTTATTCTGATCACAATCATTTCTGTCTTTTGCAGCTGTCTAATAAATATAATTAATTTATGAATGCTGAAATCTCTGATTATACCACATAATTAGTTTAGAAAATAAACACTGCAAGTGCATTTGTAATTTGTGTAACAAGACTATCATTGCTTACATGAATATACATACATGCAAATGAGCTTATCTTGACATGCAATTATATGCATGAGAATACTTACATAAAACAAGACATATAACTCTGCACATATATGCACATATATATACATATATACAAAAATACTCTGTTGATATTGTTGAAATTCCAATGAAGAAGCCTTGGATCTAGGTTAGAAACTGGTTAGAACTGGTTAGAAACTTTCTTCATTAGATAAAAATCTTGAAATAAAACTGTGTAATGATATACATATATGCATGCATGCATGCATATGTACATGCATACATACATACGTATGTACGTACGTAGATACATACATACATACATACATACATACATACATACATACATACAACAAACAAACAAACAAACAAACAAACAAACAAACAAACAAACAACATGTTTACATTTGGCTTCAATTTAGGTTTTAAAAAAGCCAATGGTAAAGACTAAATGAAAACAAATTCTGCATGGCTATATACTCAACATGGTGCTCAAACAATAAAGAGGCTTCAATATGGTTGTTTAACTTGCTAGAAATAGCACTCAAAATTCCCTCAAATCATTTACTATCATCTTGAAAATAATAAAAAATATTGCCCAAAAAAAAGCAACATAAATAATTCAGTCCTTGATGCAGTATGTTTTTAAAAAATATGACATGGTCATGGCTGGATTGCTTCTGGCCATATGTTTGATTAAGACTGACCTGGAGCTTTTTTTATATTTTCAAAATGATAGTGCATGGTTTGAGGAAATTTTGAGTGCTGTTTCCAGCAAGTTGAATAGCCATATTGAAGTCCCTTCATTATGTGCCTCAATGAGCCTGAGAGCTACATCAGCAGAGTGTAAGTTCCTAGTAGGGTCTCTCATGTTGGAGAGGCAAAAGGTAGAGGCCAAATTAATATGGACCACCTCTTCTCAGAGATAAAAATGGGTTTGATTAGGAGCAACATCCCTACCTAGAAAAAACGCCGAGTTACAGGAACAGTAATGATAATTCAGAATCAACAAAAGGAAGGCCATCCCTCAGGGAAGCAGAAAAGATAGCCCAGAGTCAAGCAGGGTGGAGAAAAGTCAGTGATAGCCTATATTCCCAAAGAGAGAGAAGGGTTTAAGTAAAGTCAGTATTTGTAGCAAATTGAGGAACTCTTACTCTTTTGCTCATTTCAATCATTTAACTGGGGCCATGCTAGAGCACTGCATTGAAGGGTTTTAGTTGAACAAATCAACCCCAGGACTTATTCTTTGTCAGCCTAGTACTTACTCTATCAGTCTCTTTTGCCAAACCACCAAGTTACAAGGACGTAAACACACTAACATCGGTTGTCAAGCAGTGATGGTGAAGGGGGATGAACACAGACACAAAGACACTCGCACATAGACACATGCATGTATATGACAAATTTCTCTCAGTTTCCATCTATCGAATCCATTCACGAGGCTTTGGTTGGCCCAAGGCTATAGTAGAAGATAATTGCCTAAGGTGCAACACAGTGGGATTGAACTCAGAACCATGTAGTTGAGAAGCAAATTTCTTACCACACAGTCATGCCTGCGCCTATATCACTGAGATACTTTTCACTGACTCTGATGCCCTTGTTAGCTTGGATCCTTATCAAGTCCCTTATTAGCTTGTATCTGTTGAGGCTGCTCTGAATGGCATGTTAGTCAAGAGTAGCAGCTTTTAACAACCTGAGAAGTCTGAATACGAAAAATTAGCTAAACTGTAGCATACAAGCTAGGAAAAGAAAAAAAATATGTATTTATACAACATACACATATACAAACACATATGCACAAAACATACACACACACACACACATAATATATATATATATATATATATTGTATATATATGTATATATATTTATATATATATGTATGTATATATATATATATATGTATATATATATATATGTGTATATATATATATGTATATATATTTATATATATATGTATATATATATATATATATATATATATATATATATATATATATGTACATATATATATATATATATATATATATATATATATATAAATATATTTTTGTACATATATATAAATATATATGTATATATATGTGTGTGTATATGTATGTAAAGATATATATATATATGTATACGGCATACAAAAATACATACATAAATACAACACCCTCACAGATGCACATGCACTTATAGAGTAGGATATAAACTGCTGATCAATAAACACATGTAATACTTTATGAGAGGCGAGGCAGTTTTTACCTGATTTCTCTACTTTGATTAATGTTTGACGAGCAATTCACAATTTTCCAACTCATTCCAACTCTACTCATAATAATCAGCTTTGCACCTCAATTTCTCCAATAACTGTCAACACATAACTGGGAAGGTTTACTGAGGTGGAGGAGGAGAATGGAGTGGAAGAGGAGGAATAGTCAATGTAGAGGGTGACATTTATGAATGAGAATAACAATTTTTTTTCTCTTTCTCTCTCTCTCTCTCTCTCTCCACTCAATGTTTTAAGGTTTCTTCCCTATCACCATCCAATCTCCACTCCTATTTTCACACCCCCAAAGTAAAGGAGAGACAGAAGAAAATTTCTTGGCACTCGTCTCATATATATATTAAGTTTAAAACTAATTTTGCATCACTAGGGTATTATCTTTTGTCGTGCCGAGGAGAAAAAATAACAACAACAAATCAACAAAATCCATAGAAAAAAACAACAACAAAGCACACATGAACACACACATAAAAAAAAGGAAAAGATAGATAACATTTATATTTTATGTCTTCACAGATCAATAGGTAGGTTTTTATTAATGGTCATAGCACCTTTACCTGTTGCCATTTATAATTTAATGACATAAGTTGCTTGAATAGAGCAGTGCTGTAATAAGAGTAATACCAGTCAACAACTTTTTACAGTCAGGTGTTGACAAATGGCACACTACTTTAGACCTTTTGATGTTTCCAGTCTCAATATGTATGTATTAGAAAAGTTCAGCTGTAAATTGTAAATGTAAATGGACTGTTTTACCACTGCTTATAGCTATTCTAACCCTAGAGCTGTTTACAAGTATGCACTTCAATATATCTCCTACAATGATTGGTTTATTTTTTTAATTTAATTTTATTTTTGTTTTGTTTTTACTTCATTTTAGTTCTTCTAGTCCCATAACTGTCCCTGTACCTTATTATTAATATTTACCCCCTCCTCCCTTCATCATCCTCATCATCGTTATCGTTGTTATTGTTGTTATTTAAGGCAGTGAACTGGCAAAATTGCTTAACTTGTCAGACAAACTTCTTTGTGGCATTTAGTTGATCTTTATGTTCAGAGTTCAAATTTCACCAAGGTTGACTTTTCCTTTCATTCTTCCAGGATTCGATAAAATAAATACCAATTGAGGACTGGGATTGATGTAGTTAATTAACTCTCTCTCTCCAAATTGCTGGCCTTGTGCCTGTAATAGAAAGGAGCTGGCAGAATTGTTATCATCTGTCTTCATGTTCTGAGTTCAGATTTCATTAAGATCAACGTTCCCTTTCATCATTTCAAGGTTAAACAAATAGGCACCAGTTAAGCATTAGGGATTGATTGTAATCAGCTAGTCCCCTTTCAATGCTTGGTTTCAGCGAAAGAGAGAGAGAGAGATGGAGAGAGAAAGAAAGTGAAGGAGTGAGGAGAGACAGAGAGAAAAGAATATTTACTGAAGAGAATATGGTAAAGTCAGAATAGAGGAACACTAAAGACATATAATCACATGCACACACACATACATGATATATTGTGACCAGTAACAGCTGTTAAAATACCAGTGGTGCTGTCAGTAGGGATATTTGTTAATGAAGATGGGGATGATGAAAAGTGTAGTGTTTTATTATTGAACTGTTTCTTTTAAAATCATCAATCACTTAATTCCCATGTTTTAGTACAATTAATTTTCATCCGCTAAATCTAACCTGTGATATATGTCTCTTTGTTTTTAGTATTATTTTACTCTTGTTTGTATACGTAACATTAATTAGGGAACAAAAACAAAATCATAGGCATAAAATTTACATTAACGCTCTCAGACCTAGGCCACTGTGCCTATCCTTTACCTGCCAACCGAGCTCCTGAGCTGAAAATAAATTAATAGTTTTTGTCCGCTAAATCAGACCTGTTACATCTGTCTCTTTGTCTTTAGTATAATTCAACTCCTGTCTGTATATATAACATTAAGTAGGGAACAAGATCATAGGCATAAAATTTACATTAACACTCTCAAACCTGGGTGACTGTGCCTATCTTTACCCACCACCCGGGCTCCTGAGCAGAAAAAATTAATAGTTGCATACACAGCTCAAGAGCAACAATTGCAAGCAAACTAATGGAAAGAATCACAAAAATATTCAGAAGAATAACAATAATAGGTCTGTCTCTCTTTCTCTCTTTCTTTCTTTCTTTCTCTCGTTCTCAACTTACCATATTTGTTCACATGAATCACTACTTTCTTCACCACTTTCACCAGTTTCATTGTCTGAATCGCTCTCATTGTCTGTGTAAGGATAAACTCTTCATCTGAAGAATGAACATCATCAATAGTTTCCTCAGCTGTAAAGAATCTAGGCCTTACTTATTTCCAGATGCAGTGTTGGGTTCATGACACATGTGATTCATCACAAAAAGCTGGGGGTTTTTTTCAATTAAAAACATCAGAAAACAATAATTAAGGAGGATGCAATTAACAATGAATCATAAACACTTGACTACAAAGCTGCAACATGATTGGTTGTCAATTTTTAGTAGTCTATCTTCTTTTTTATGTGTATTATTCATTACTGCTTTAATAAGAATCTGGCAGAGATTGTGTTAAAGCTATTCCCACTATACCAGGAACATGGTATGATAGGGTTAATTGTATGGTAAGTGACTGATAAACTATGAGAAGAAATCAAAGATATATTCTTTTAGAAATGTAACATTAATATTACTTGTGAGACAATTCATCATCATCATCATTAATGTCTGCTCCCCATGCTAGCATGGGTTGGATGATTTTGACTGAGGGCTGGCGAACCAGACGGTTGCACCAGGCTCCAATCTTGATCTGGCAGAGTTTCTACAGCTGGATGCCCTTCCTAACGCCAACCACTCCGAGAGTGTAGTGGGTGCTTTTTACGTGCCACCGTCACGGGTCCAGTCAGGTGGTACTAGCAACGACCTTGCTCGAATCTTTTTACACATGCCACCAGCACAGGTGCCAGTAAGGTGATGCTGGTAATGATCGTGCTCAAATGTTGCCTTTTACGTGCTACCGGCATGGAAGCCAGTTAGCCGCTCTGGTAACGATCATGCACGGATGGTGCTCTTAGCACCGACTGTTAAATATGTATTACTAGAGAAGTATTATTTTATTTAGTTTACTGGTTATTGCATTGTTTGTCATGCTGGGGATTGATCTAGCATTTCAAGCCCAGTATTAAGTTTATTAAGCTTGACATTTATTTTAACAATGTGTATTTGCTGAACTGTTAATTGCTGATGCCATATCAAAATGCTTTGAATTCTCTGTAGAGTGGTTAGGAAATGTATAGAGAAAGTATTTTGTCAAGAGGACCCTAGAGTTTGCTGTTGCTGAAGACATGATGATTTCTGTAGTACCAGTGTCATCATAGAATGTACTCAATACTTTCTGTAAAGTGATTGGTGATAGGGTAGGATGGTGGTCACCCTTTTTTCTCTCTTCCCTCCCCCTCTCTCTATGTATATAAGTGTATGTATATATATATATATATATATATATATATATATTATATATATATATATATATATTCGCAGGACGGCCTGCTGTACTTACCTTGGATTGTTGGGTGACCTACTGTGCTTGAGGAGACCTATTGTGTCAAGTACATCAACATCAAAATCAAAATCAAATGGAAATTATCGTTGTGATACCCATGCCGGTAGCACATAAAAAGCATCATCCATACATGACCAATGCCAGCGCCGCCTTGACTGGAGTCTGTGTCAGTGGCACGTAAAATGCACCAACCGATTGTGGCTATTGCCAGCCTCCTCTGGCCCATGTGCCAGTGGCACATAAAAAGCACCCACTACACTCACGGAGTGGTTGGCATTAGGAAGGGCATCAAGCTGTAGAAACACTGCCAGCTCAGACTGGAGGCTGGTTCAGCCTCCTGGCTTCCCAGACCCCAGTCAAACCATCCAACCCATGCTAGCATGGAAAGCAGACGTTAAATGATGATGATGATGATACGCACACACACACACACACACACACACACACACACACACACACACACACACACACATATATACCAGACACACACACATACATATATGGTGATCAAACATGTTTTTATATATTAAAGTGAACAGCATTCAGAGTATAAGATTAATCTGTATATTTGTTCAATTATTGAAACCAGTCAATTTATCTTACTAATAGCTTCAAAGCCACTCAAAGTAGGTGAATACCTAGTAGCAGACTTGGTTGACTCATAAATCTGTTTTGATCAACAAAGCTATTTACTTTGGGAACAAAGGAAGTTGTGCTTACTTCTGCTTGTTAAAAGATAAATGGAAATTTTTTCTTAATATTAGAAAAATAACGATAAAAAAAACCCCAATTCTTTTTCCCTTCAAATGTCAACTAAATCTGATGATAAATGCTCAACTACTTTGAGAGGCGTCAAAACTTAGATTAATAACTTAGATTGACTGATTTCTGTAACTGTATAATGTATGAGTGTGTGTGTACACACACACACACACATACCTGATAATGTTAACTGAAGGGTTATTATACATATTCTTCTGGACTATCATTCATCTGATGAAATTGACACAACTATCATTATCCTGTACAAAAACTCATAAAGCTTTGTGTAAAGAACAAACGGTCCAATTAAAAGATTCCTAACAAGAATTCCTCCATGGAGACACCTTAGCTTTTTTTAATCTTTGTGATTGCAAGTGGACTACACTCTTTGGCAAAATCTTGCCGTCATCCAAGACAAAGGCCTCACAGTCAAGCAGAAGTGATCAAGACTTCAATGGAGCTTTTATCCCTCTGAACTTTACTATGCTGATGGTTTTGCTCTCTCTCAGCTCGTCAACTGTGTGATGCATAAAACTTGTTAGCATCCCTTAAGAATGCTACAGCCAAAGCCAGTTTGTTTCTCAGTGCAAAGAAGGGAAGACTAAGTAGATGATCTGTAACAAAGATTAAAGCACCAGCCAGTTTCTTCCACTTTTGGCCCACATCTCAAAGCAGACAGTGAAAGCAGGTACCATGGGTGGTTTTATATTGTTGACAGTAAGGAAGACTTCTTTATACACAAGGTAGTTGCCTGGGTTGCCTACGACCAGCTTCAAAACATCTGGCAATCAAGTATTTCAATGTCAGCAAGGCTTGCCCCATACAGGGTATGTGTAGAGAGAATTCTTCTGGACCTTCTGTTTATCTCTTACTAGTTTTAGTCATACTAGGGCACTGCCTTGAAGAATTTTTAGCTGAATGAATCAATCCCTGTACTTATATTTTTTTTAAACCTGGTACTTATTCTGTCAGTCACTTATAGCTGAACCACCAAGTTACAGAGATATAAACACACAAAGCAGTGATGAGGGACACACACACACACGCACACACATGCACACACATGCATGCACACGCACACACACACATACACACATGATGGGTTTCTTTTAGTTTCCACACACACAAAGCTTTGGTTGGCCTGAGGCTATAGTAAAAGACACTTGCTCAAGGTGTCACACAGTGAGACTGAACCTGAAACCATGTGGTTAGGAAGCAACCCTCTAACCACTCAGTCATGCCAGCACCTTTATGAAGTAGTGTTTTTAAGGTTGCTTTAATGGTTCATACTGCAAACTTCTGATGAGGACTCAAAAAAATCTCATAACATGAGCACAAGACCAAAGTGATTTAGAGTCACATACCACCCAGTACAACTATTATTGCTGGTCACTGCTATTATTCAGAGCAACAGGCCATAACAGATAATATATTTTAGAGAATTTTACACCATAATAAAGAATGAAAACCTCTCAAATACACCAATGTTGTTGATAGAGACACATGAAATGGTGGTGTGCCAAAGCTTATGAAAGACAGAGATTCCTGGTACAAATTCCTGGCTGTGACTGCTTAGGCTGCAGGATTGTGTGTGTGGTTAAGAAGTTTGTATCTTAACCATGTGGTTTCAAATTCAATTCTACAACAGGGTACTTAAAGGAAGTATTTCCTACTAGAGCACTGGGTCTACTAAAGCCCTATGAATGGATTTGGTGCTCAGAAACTGAAAGTAGCGTGTTGTGGTGTGTGTCTATATGTATGTGTATGTATGTGTGTGCATTTGTGTCTTCTTGCTTAGGCTGTTGTTGACAGTTGTGATTGAGTGTCAGCAGCATACAAGCAGTATCCTGTGTTTACAGTCTTCTGTGAAAACATTTTTGACTTCGTAGGTGCATGTGTGGCTGTGTGGTAAGGAGCTTGCTTCCCAACCACATGGTTCCAGGTTCAGTCCCTCTGCATGAGACCTTAGGTGAGTGTCTTCTGCTATAGCCTTGGACTGACCAAAGACTTTGAGTGGATTTGGCAGACGGAAATTGAAGGAGGCCCATGTTACACACACACACACACACACACACACATATATAGTTAATCCAAACATGAAAACACAAAGAGAAAACACAACAATGCGAGGACGTAGAACAAGTATAGTGTTATTGGACGCTCAGGAAAGGAAAGAAAGAAGGAGGATTTTAATGTTTCGAGTGAAGCTCTTCGTCAGAAACATAGAAAAAGGAAAGGTCCAAGGAAGGGAAGACAGAGGAAAAAAAAAGTATATGTGTGTATATGTCTTTGTATCTGTGTTTATAATCCTCTTCTGCTTGACAACTGGTGTTGGTGTGTTTATGTTCCTGTAACCTAGCAGTTCAGCAAAAGGGACTAATAGACTAAGTACCAGGCTTTAAAAAAAATAAGTACCGGGGGTCAATTCATTCAACTAAACAATTCTTCAATTCTTCAAGGCAGTGTCTGAGTATGGCCACAGTCTAATGACAGAAACAAGTAAAGGATAAAAGATAAAAGATACGGAGAAATATTACTATGATTGGAAACAGGTGGGAATTGGCAATAGCAAGGGTATCTGGCCACAGAATACCTGCCGCATTTTCCAACTGACCCATAGAAGCATGAAAAAGCAGTCATTAAAATAACAATGGTGAATCTACAGTTACCAAATGCCAGAACTGGGCGCCACTGCATAGTGCCAAGGACTCCAAATTTGCCATCAACATGTAGGACAAGATACTGTGATAGCCTGGGCTTCAGAGGCCCACAGCTCTTCAATATCCTCCCGAAGAACCTAAGAGACCTGCATGGGGTGGATGCAGATGTCTTTAAAATAAAACTGGATCTCTTCTTGTCAGGTATCCCAGATGAACCAACTTCACGGCAGGAGGTGCAGATGAGGGCAGCTGCATCGAACTCTCTCATGTACCAAATGGCAATTGCTAAAAAGCATTTGTGAAGTAAAATCATGTAGCAACACCAAATGGCGGTGCCCCAGCATGGCCACAGTTTGTGAGCTGAAACTAGATAAAAATAAAAAAAAAAATATCATAAATACACACAAATAAGCACACACAACCTGTCTGTGTAGGTGGAAGTAACTTGTCACATTAAGTTTGATAATTTCAGTAAATGAAAACTCACAATATTCAACTTTAAATGTCTATAATTATCCTAGAGCTGAAATAGAAGTTTTTAGTGTTAGGACTAACTAAATATTATGTTATGTATTCTGAAAATACACATATTGCAATAGGAAAATAATAATTCATGCCTTAGTGAGTTGCTTCCTTTACAGAAACAACATACTCAACCGTACACACCATAAAGTTTAAGATAAATACGATGAACAAAAATAATAACAATTCTTTGTTGCTTTTATAATTAATAATCACACTCTACTTACAAGATTGTAATTAAATTCTAGCTATTGTCATTAGTTTTGCTACACTTTATACTTTATGAATTAATACTAAAATGTGTGTGTATGTGTACATGTGTGCGTGTGTATGTGAGCATTTATATAAATATATATATATATTTTCATACATACACACTTACAAATACATATATAAATATATATAAAAATATATATATATATATACGCACTCCCACACATGCATATATAAGTATATATATATATATATATATATATATATATATAATATATATATATATATATGTACATACACACAAACTCACACATACATACGTAAGGGTATATATATATATATAAATACACACACACACACATATGAACATATGTTACATGGTTGACAAATGACGTGGTCTGAGTTTGCGTGTTGAAATTGAAGCAATTATATTTGGGAAAAGACATGATAGCTGTTTAAAAACACACATATTACATTACATTTGCTTTTGTTTTAACTCTTGGCAGCATTGTTTGTATGTATGTATGCATGCATGCATGTATATACATATATAGTTATATATATATGTATGTATATCATTATCATCATTTAACATCTGTATTCCAAGCTGACATGCATTGGGTGGTTCAAACAGGATTTACAAGCCAGAGAATTGTGTTGAACTCCAATGTCTGCTTTGGCATGGTTTAGATGGCTAGATGCCCTTCATAGTTCCAGCCACTTTACAGTGTTTACTATGAATGTTTTTACATGGCACCTGCACTAGTGAGGTTACCAAGTATCTTGCCAGACAAGACCCTTTGACTGAGTCAGGGTGCAGTATTGAGGGAGGTGACTTTGTGCAAGGTGTAGGAGTAGCTTAAAGTATGACAGAGAAAAAGGAACTTACTATAGAAGTGATACAGCATGAACACACAAGTGATACAAGAAGTTATACATGACTACCCCAGCAGAAAAGAGAGAAAGGATGGAGGTGAGGTATCAAGACTTAGCCACAAGGTGTAAGAAAGTGGGCAAAGAGGGAATAGAGATAGAGGATTGAGGATGGTTGCATGGGGTGGATGCTTAAAAGTGGGAAAAAAGGATGACAGATTGTTTGTAAACGGTTAACATAGGTGGAGGTATGGACAATGAGGAATCACAGTTTGGAGGGGAGAGTGAAAAGCAAAAAAAAGGAATGGGACAGAGAAAATGAAGTGATAGGTGGCAGTACATAAAAGCAGGAAGGTGAAGTGCACCAGTATAATAAAATCATAGCTAGGTGAGAAATAGGGAGATAATGTGATGTATAGGAAAAGAAGTGATGTACAGCAACAGAAACAGAGGTCAGAGGCACATAGGGGTTGATATTGTGAGCGGCAAAAAGGAGGGTGCATTGATGGCAGATATGCAAGGGTGTTTAGGTGAAAGGGGCATTCAGTGGAAAATAAAGTGGTGAAGGATGATGTTGAGAATATTAGATGGGTGACAAGAGAAGTAGTTCCAAGGATAGAGATAAGTGGTAGCACAAAAAGAGGAATGGAATATATGCAGTTCTGCTCTTATATAACTACTGCTAGTGAGGCAATAGCACTGTTGTTTGAAGTGTAAAGGAGAGGTGAAATATGGGGAAGGCTTGACAGGTACAGATTGGGTGTGAGGGCATAGACATTAACAATATGCTTTTATGATCTTATTTTTTGTAGATAGATAATTCTTCTCGAGCATATCAGATTGCCAATCAGCTCAGTTCTTTGTCATCTTCTCCATGAGGTTCAGCAATCTAAGATCAATCTTCAACCCACCTTAGTTTGTTGCTGGTAATCTTTAGACATGTCATAAAATTAAGGTGATTCTAATCAGGACTTAGGAATGAATATTTGGCTGTGAAGTATATTTGAGATTTTATATATCTGTATGCAATTAGACATGTGACTAGAGATATCAAGGTTGTCTTAGTAACATTACGAGCCCCTGGACAAATCATTGCACTGAGCCCTTATGGTGTTATTTATTTATTGACAGCAAGCTACAGCATACATAGATCAAAACTGAGTCCCTAAACCCATGAGAGCCCTGAGAAAATTATTGCTGCGGGTTCTATAGTATTTATTTATTTACAGCAAACCATGGCATGTATAGATCAGAATCGGGTCCTAGACCTGTGGAGCCTCCTTGGGAACTGCTTTGTGTGTTTATTCTTTAGGGTATCACTGAGTGATATGTGATATATTTAGTTACTTATAAAATTAAAATAATGTGTCATGGAAAGCTTTTATTTTTAAAAGGTGTGTCACCAAGGAAAAAGTTTGGTGAGCTCTGATCTAGGAAATCTTATTAAGACTGGAGGTGAATGTCATCAAATATAGTGACTAGACAAAGGAAGAAGTTGAAGCAACTGTTAGCTCTGTTCAAAACAAAGGATTTATCTTGTACAGAGTAAAAGACAAACTGGATGAAGAAATCTTTTTATATTGTTACTTAGCCTCAGGCCAGCATTGATCAACCAGATCAAATGTGTTCCAGCCACAATCAGATTGTATTTATTTAGACAATGTCTCTAGAACTACATTATACAATGAGTCCAAGAATAGAGTATGATTTGACAAGGGAGGGAGATTCAGCTGCTAATTCTAACAGCTCAGTGGTTATACAGAAGTTCAAGTTGCTGGCTGATGTGTAAGATATGATACTGCATGACAGTGAGACATGAAGCATGGAGACTGAATATCAAAGCTCTGCAGATGATGGAAAAAAAGAAGAGATTGATAGATTGATAGACTGATAGATTGATAGATTGATAGATAGGCAGATAGATAGATAGATAGATAGATAGATAGATAGATAGATAAACAGAGAGACAGACATAAATAAATTGATAAATAAATCAGATTTCAACTTAACTTCACAAACGAGATGACAAAGAAAGAAATGAATGATTTATGTTCTACAGGAGAACCATCCAACTCTTGGAGTAATGGATGTTAAAAACCATGCAGTTAAAAGGTGTACACAAACACACACACACATACACACACACACACACACATACATGTATATATATATATGTACAACATACATACACAAGCCTATATGCTTATATATTCAGATGCACATATGCTCATATAAATAATACATGCAAATGTTTAAGAGAGAGAAAATTCCTTTTGTCAACGATAAAGTTTTATTCTGTTAATATATTCTATTATATTCCTTTCTTCATTCTGACAATAAAATTTTCCAACAAATATCCTCGTTAGAAAGCCTTCCATACTTCCTGATTATCATTCCACAAGACTTATTTTACACAGTGCAACTACAACAGCAACAAAAGTAAAAACACTTAAATAGTAGGTTACATAGAAACAGGAATTTTGAGAAAAAGGAAACAAACAAAATGTGTCACTTTTGTTGAATCACATTGTGTATAATTTTTCTTTATATGTGCATACATGCATACATATATCTATATATATATATAACTATATATACATATATATATACATATATATATATCACTATATATATGTATGTATATATATATATATATATATATATATATATATATATATATATAGGTATATATATACCTATATATATATATATATATATATATATATATATATATATATATATATATATATATATAGGTATATATATATATATATATATATATAGGTATATATATATATCCATGTACGTATGTATGTATATATGTATGCATGTGTACATATACATATATATATGTGTGTGTGTATATATATATATATATGTATATGTATATTCTTTGTTTATATTTATCTTGTTAATTGTTTAAAAAAATCTTTTAAATTACATTAAATATATATGTGTTCATATGCACATGTATGTGTGTTTTTATAATTATATGTATATATATATATATGTATATGCATGTGTATACACAACATACATCTACATATATACATATATATATAATTATATGTATATATGCATGCATATTTATATATATGTGTGTGTATATATGTATATGTATGTGTAAATATATATATGCATATAAATATATTTCCTGTTTATGTTTGTCTTATTTGTTAAATTTTCTTTTCAAAATTTACATTTAATTTACACATTTAAAAAAAAAAATTAAATTACATTAAATGAGCAATTAACTGTTTGTCAATTTGTTTTTCTTATTTTTTCTCTCTCTCTATTTTACATTTAAATATGATTTCATTCAGAAAAGCTAATAATTGTAACTTTACATGCTGCTATTGTTTCATCACACTAGTGCAACGTTTAATTTCAATCTTGTTTCATTGAAAGCTATGTTTTTTTATAATTTGTTTTTATTATTTCATTTCATCACCTATATTTTTGATTTTATCATTATAATTTTATATTCTTAAGTGCAAGCACGGTTTTGTGATATGAAGTTTGCTTCCCAATCACACGGTCTCAGTTTCTGTTCCAGTGTGTGCCTTCTTGCCTGAATAATGTGGTCAGTCTGTATGGTGAAGTCCCACAAGATCTAGTAATTGTCATTTTCTATCACAGCTCCTGGTTTCTTTCAGTCTTTTAGGTAGCATTCTGAGTTTTTTGGCCAAATGTTTTCTAGTATAGCTCCAAGCTGACCAAAGACTTATGAGTGGACCTGGTAGTTTGAAACTGAAGGAAGCCTGTCATATTATATATATATATATATGTGTGTTTATGTATGTGTGTGTTACTGTCACTTTGCTTTGACATTATTTGATGGTTGTAAATGAATACCACCATCATAGTAGTAGTGTATTTCATTTCCAGTCTTCCATGAAAACATGTCTGGTCATGGAGAAATTTTACCTTGCTTGGAAACAGTTGAGGGTTGGTGACAGGAAGGGCATCAGGCTGTAGAGAATCTGTCTTGACAAATTCCATCTGACCCATGCAATCAAGGAAAAGTGGACATTAGACAAAAATGATGAGGATGAGATGCAGGATGTTGAATAGCATCAGAGCAGGTGGAGCATCAGAGAAAAATCCTTTTGGTGATATATATGTGATGATATTTGCAATGATATTTATGATAGTTATGAGCCTATGTTTTCAGTTCTCACTAAAATATAATTTGCCTTTCTTTAAGAATAAATCAAATCAAATACCAGTGAAGTACTTGAGTCTTTTGTGAAGGCACGTGGCTCAGTGGTTAGAGCGTCGAGCTTACGATCGTGAGGTTGTGAGCTCGAATCCCGGACCAGGCTGTGTGCTGTGTTCTTGAGCAAGACACTTTATTTCACGTTGCTCCAGTTCACTCAGCTGTAGAAATGAGTTGCGACGTCACAGGTGCCAAGCTGTATCGGCCCTTGCCTTTCCCTTGGACAACATCGGTGACGTGGAGAGGGGAGGCCGGTATGCATGGGCGACTGCTGGTCTTCCATGAAACAACCTTGCCCCGACTTGTGCCTCAGAGAGTAACTCTCTAAGTGCAAACCCATGGTCAGTGTCTGACCGAAGGGGGTCACTATGTACTATGTACTTGAGTCAATATAATCAACAATATAATTTTTACAAAACTTTGTGGCCTTGAACCTATATGAGAAATTCTTGTTATAATCATTATTATGGAAAAGGCAGCAAGTTGGCAGAATTGTTAACATGCTGGGCAAAATGCTTAGTGGTATTTAGTCCATCTTTACATCCTGAGTTCAAATTCTGCAGAGGTCGGCTTTGCCTTTTATTTTTCTGGGTTGATAAAATAAGTACCAGTTGAGTAATGGGGTCGACATATTTGACTCATCTCCTCTGCTGAAATTGCTGACCTTGTGCCAACAATTGAAACCATTATTGTTATTATGAAGGCAGCTGCCTGGTAGACTTGTTAACTTACTGAAGAAAATCCTACTAAGCACTTCTTCCAGTTCTTTTCATTCTGAGTTCATTTTTGGGGTTAATAAAATAAGTACCAGTTGCACACAGGGATCAATGTAATCAACCAGTTCCCCACTACAAATTTCAAGCCTTGTGCCTATAATAGAAATGATTATTAGTATTATTTTGCTAGTGCATGCTAATTTAGCTAGCTGGTAATTTATTTTGAGGTTTGATGACAACAATCTCTGCAAAACTCAAGAATCTTTCTTAGAATTCATGCAGAATATAGAATGGTACTTTTCTACAGGTCAACGACACAAGTTTCAATTCTAATTTCTTTCAATATTTTAGGTAGCATTTTAAGTGTTGTGCCAAGTGCACCAATCTCTACAGGAATAGTTACTCAATTTTTCAGTTTTTTTCCTCTTTTTTGTATTGACTTTACTATCATAGGAAATTGCAAAATCTATGACCTTACACTGTTTACTGTCTTCTATAATCATATCTGGCCTTCTTGCCTGAATAGTGTGGTTAGTCTTTATGATGAAGTCCCACAAGATCTAGTAATTGTCATTCTCCATCACAGCTTCTGGTTTCTTTCAGTCTTTTAGATAGCATTTTGAGGAATTTCTTTCAGTCCTTTGGGTAACATTCTGAGTGTTGTGCCAAGGAATAATTGTTATCTTGGTCTTCAAGAGTCTCTTCAGTATTCTGGCTTGATCCTGATATTTCTCAATTTTTTCAGTTTCTTTGGAATCCATCTGCTATCATAGGGAATTGCAAAATCTATAACCTTACACTGTTTATTTTATAATTATATCTGATCTTCTTGCTTGAATAGTGTCGCCAGTTTTTATGGCAAAGTCCCACAAAATCTTGTAATTATCATTTTCCTATCACAGCCTGGTTTGTGTTGTCACTAGTTTTCTATTGTCCTGGAGCCACACATACACACACTCAGCTAATGGCTAATATCTCAATGCACTCTTTTACATACACAATCATGTTTGCACTTTATACTCTTTTTGTGCTTGTATACTGCACTTACTCAAAATGTGATTGATACTTATTATTATCATTACTGTTATTGTTGTTGCTGATTACTTATTTCTTCTGTCTTTTTTCTCTTTATTTCTCTTCATATATAGGTTTTGAACCTGATAGATGACAGAATACTGGCAGAGTGCAAAGAACAATCACGCGAATTCAAACAAGAGGCATTGGAAGCCTTAGATATATTCGAAGCTTCTGAGGCAAAATCTGCTTTGAAGAACATTTTGCTGGCAGTCTCAAAATTTTGATCCCAAATAATCATTAAGAAGAAAGAAAAAAATAAAATAATGATAATAATGATAAGAAAAACAGGAAAAAATATGATTAAAAAAATGAAGTAAATAGTATAATTTAATAAAAATAAATTTAAAGAAATAAATATATTGATGTATTATTTTTATTTTCACACTGAAATAAATTACTTTAAGATGAAAAAAGATGGTCACAGAAAAGAATTGGTAAAAAAAACAACCATTCTGTTTTTTTTGCACTTAGAATTTTTTAATTATTTTTTTAATTATTTGTTTAGTTCTCATCAAATTCATTGATTTTAGTTTATATAGATTTTATTAAATCCCCAAGATGCTAGTTCTTTATATATATATATATTTTATACTGTAAAAACTTTATCTTAACCAAACATCTGGTGATAACCATAAATCGTAGTTGTAAAGGAGGATAATTCAATATAAGTTGCATAGTTTCACAGCCGAAGACAGTGGTGGAGGTGATGGTGGTGGGGAGAGAATATTCTTCAAAGTTATTGTAATCATCACCTTTATCATTGTTGCCATCATCATTGTCTTCCTCCTTTTCATCATCATCATCTTTGTTGTCATCGTCATCATCATCATCACCAGCTTGTCATTGTTATTGTCATTGTAATCATCAGTACCAGCATTATTCCCCATCCTCATCACTTTCATTACCAATTGTTGTACTTTGCGGCATCTTCATATTCTACTTCCATTGCTGCTTCTGTTGCTGCAACTAATGCTGTCACTTCTACTGCTACTAATGCTCCCTCATGCCATCACCACAAACAACATCACCACCACCATTACCCAGTTGTGGCACTCAATTTTATGTTTATCATTCAAATGTTGATTGTTATGATGGTCATGACACTGAAAAAGGAAAAAGCACCAGTGCTGATGAAGTACTGCTGCCAATTTAGATTTAATTGGTTACAAATCAAGAATCTCTAAGGTAATCTGACATTCTCATTAACTTCATTCTGGCAGCTTCTGCAATGACACTGGTGCCAAGCTGTATTGCCTCTTGCCCTTCCTGTGAGTGCTGTCATTAGTGTGGAGAGGGGAAACTTGAAAGTATAAATTTTGCCAATGTCCTTCTATCATCAATTACTTTATAGAGTGTTCTTCTGCTCAGACCCTTTGCTCCTTAGGGAGCATAGGCCATTGAGGATTTCCCTTCTCTTTTCTCGACTCTGGCCTGTCTTTTTTATTTCTCCCAAGTTTTGCTTGTTTTAAATTGTCATCGATGGTTCTATAAATTTGCTGTTTTTAAGGTAGAGATTTTGGCCAAATGCAAACCCACTTTTTACCTCTAGAGAGAGGTAAAAAATGCCTCGGAGTTTGACAAACAGAACTAATGGAGAAAATACTATTAAAATAAGTTCTGAGGTGAATTTGATGTGATCGACTAGATTTTTCAAAGTAGTATTCAACCATGGCTGCCAGCTGGTGGCTGAAACAAATAGAAAAGTAAGTAGATAGTTTAAGAACTATTATTATCTAGCAAATAATTCTGGTATAAAAAGCATATGTTTGACAACTCCAAAAATTTACTGAATATAAGTTATTTTTTTAAAATTAATGTGGAATTATAACTATGCATAACATGATTTTTGTTGTTGGATAGCAACTGTTTGTTCTTATTTGCTTACCGCTTGAAAGTACGAAAGATAGCTAATATTTCCATCAAACTTTGCTTTTCTTACATTTATTCAAACCCCAAGGAATCCCTCTATGGTGCTACCTCACTATTCCTGCACTTGATCAGAGATGCACATATTGTCAGCCACTAAGGGACATACTCATGTGGTTAAGGTCAAGCAACTAACAAGCAAATCTGTGGTACTGAGTGGAATATATGCTATAGAACGCTGGGCAAAATGCTTAGCGGTATTTCATCTGTCTTTACGTTCTGAGTTCAAATTTCGCCGAGGTCAACTTTGCCTTTCATCCTTTCGGGGTCACTAAATTGAGTACCAGTTGCATACTGGGGTTGATCTAATCAACTGACCCCCACCCAAAAAGTTTCGGGCCTGTGCCTACAGTAGAAAAGGATATTTCTGCTTCAGCAACTCAGTGATGAATTTGTGTGAAATGTAACAGAAAATAGGTCAGTTTGAAAACATTGATTTCCAGGTCAAAAAAGCAAAGTTTGAAGGGGATAGTAGTCATTTCTTTTGATATCTACATAGAAGTAAATAGGAAATAACACTTACAGACCAAACACACACACACACAAAAAAATAATAATAATAATTTTGTTACCCAGTGTAATTCATCAAATAACAAATTTTGGCTTACTATATCAAATATGATAACTTCTATTTTACTTTTATGATTCATACATCAGACAAATTCTGGTTAATGTTCTGTAGTCATTCTTATAAAGTTATTACATACACAAACTCACACAACAGAAACTCTGTATCCTTCTTGTCTATTTAACATTTAGCAGTCACTGTTGTCTTATACATTACTGACAAAGTCTTATAAGGTTGAAACCTATCTCAAGTTCTTAGTGTACCACAAGATATTTTACTCATTCCCTATTGTATTTGGTATTTGTATTTGGTTAACAATAATCCTGCTAGTCTTGCAGCAGAAAGACTCCACTAGAAGATGATAGCAGTTGTATGGTCTTGCTGTTAATGGACATATTGCTGGAAAATGAATTGCTGAGAAAAAAAATAATAATAAATAAATAAAAAGTGTAATCTACATAGGTTTTGAACTGAAAAGTGTGAAAACTGTTTAGCTATTTCTTTTCCCCATAAGCCATCTCTATCACTATGATATTAATAATAATAATAAAAATAATAATAATAATAATAACAATAATGAAAAGTCTTTCTTTTTAGTGAAGGCAAGTAGGTTCTCTGAGGATAGAAATCGCTGATTGAATTGCTTATTCTAGTTCATTGATTCCTAAATTATAGTTATGTTTCAAGCACAACTTATTTGTGGTAAATACTTCCTAACTGTCAGAAGAAGTACAATAACAACAGCAAGAACAATGCTAGTGGTTGTTGCTGCTGCTGCTGCTGCTGCTGATAATGGTTACTAATTTAGGCTCAAAGTCTGTAATAGTGAGGGAAAAAGTTTGGTTGATAACCCAGTACTTGACAGGCTATTTTATTTTACTGATTTTCCGAAAGGGTAACAGCAATGTTGATCTTGGTGGGATTTGAATCTCAATGGCACTTATTTTATTGAGCTCCCCAAAAGGATGAAGAACAAAGTTAACCATGTTGGAATTTGAACTCAACATAAAGATGGATGAAATGTTGATAAGCATTTTGTCTGATGTACTAACAATTCTGTCATTCGCCATTTTAATATTATTATTATTATATAAATAATAATAATAATAATAATAATAATAATAATAATAATAATAATGATAATAATAATAATAATGATAATAATAATAATAATGATAATAATGATAATAATAATAATGATGATGATGATGATAATAATAATAATATAGGCTGGAAACATTACTACAGACAGTACATGGATTTACCAAAGAAATAAACATGAAATTTGGCTTAGAAAAATGTACCAAAGCAAACTTGAAAAGAGGAAAACTAGTTAGGAGTAGCAACATCACACTAGATAAAGCAAATGAAATAAGAGAATTAGACCAAAGCCAG
Source organism: Octopus sinensis (assembly GCF_006345805.1). Taxonomy (NCBI): domain Eukaryota; kingdom Metazoa; phylum Mollusca; class Cephalopoda; order Octopoda; family Octopodidae; genus Octopus; species Octopus sinensis. The sequence continues at coordinate 56,080,501 of NC_043000.1, read as the reverse complement.
ACATACAAATATTTAGGAATCAATGAACTAGATATGATACAACACACACAAATGAAAGAGAAAGTAGAAAAAGAATACTATAGATGAGTTAGATTGATACTGAAAACAAAGCTCAATGTGAAAAACAAGATAATAGGTATCAATACTTTAGCTGTCCCAGTTATAAGTTACTGCTACAATATCCTTAACTGAACACTAAATGAACTAATCAAAATAGACAGGAAAACAAGAAAAATAATGACAAGATTTTGGATGCGCCACCCAAAATCTGACTTAGAAAGGTTATATATACAATATATCAAAGGTAGTAGAGGCCTTATACAGCTAGAAGACTATTACAAAATAACCACCATAGGACTACAAAAATACCTACTTCAGAAGCAAGGAAAACTAATACAAATAGCCACAAAACACGAACAAAGCAAAAAACTGTTTTCAGTCTTTAAGGAAGCTGACAAATATAAAAAAGAAGTCATACTACCTAACAACTATGAAGAAAAAGAAGAAGCAAAAGCTGTAAAACGACTGAAATTCAAGCTAAAACTGGAATAGCAATAGATCATGATAAAACAATAGCAAGAAAAGCCCCTTCATGGCAAATACTGGGTTAAACTAAACTCGAAAGAAATAGACAAAGCAAAATCCCAACAATGGTTGAGAAGCCTAGGACTCAAAGCAGAGACTGAAAGATTTTTAATTGCAGCACAAGACCAAAGCCTCCCCACCAGAAATTACCCAAAACATAAGTAACTGCAGGATATGTGGAGATGGACAAAAAACAATAAACCATATTGTCTCTGGCTGCCCATTCCTGGCTAAGAAGGAATATATTCACAGATACGACAGAGTTGGGACTTATATACACTGGAAGCTATGCCAATACTATGGAATAACAACAGAAAAAAGAGTGTATAGGCACATGCCAGAAAATGTCACAGAAAAAGAGAAAGTAACCAATACACGCAGTTAGAGAAATTAAGGACAATAGGTCAGATATGATTGTCAGAGATCATCAAGAAAAAAATGCTTTCTAATCGATGTATCAAGACGAACAGATGACATCATTTCTCTAAAAGAAATGGAGAAACTTTCAAAATACAAAGACTTGAATATAGAGGTAACTCAAATGTGGAATCCAAAAACAGAAACAATTCCTATCATAATAGGTGCATTAGGTATGATAAAAAAATATTCTGACAAAACATAACAAAAACATCAGGACTAACAAATATATATAACATACAGAAAATAGCACTACTAGGCACCACACACATCTTATGTAAAACACTTTGAATACATTAACAAGAGCATCACAACAAACCACAGCACATACCCAAGGCACAGAGTTGTGCTCGGTAGTGCAGTGAAAGCACGTGATAAAAATAATACTACTGAATGATAATTATAGTAACCTTAGGAGGGACAAACAAGAGTGCCTAATAATTGACATGGCAGTGCCAGGAGGTTGATAAATATGGAGACCTGAGAATTGAGATTGCTAAGATGTGGCAGCTACGAGAGTCAAACATAAAGGTTATCCTTATTGTCTTTGGAGTATTGGGTTCAATGCCACCCAATCCAAAAAGAAAAAAAAAACATCTGAAAACTTAAGAAAGACCCTACAATGTAGGTGTATAACAAATGTTAGCATTATTTGGAACTGCATGCATATTGCGTAAAGTATTGTCTAGCTGAGATTCTTGTTGTAACTTGATAAACACTACAAACTCCCTGTAGACATAATATGTTTAATCAACAACATCACAATATTGTGTGACATCTATAATAATAATAATAATTAATTCTTTTATTTAAAATAATTAATTCTTTTATTATAATAATAATAATAATAATAACAATAGTTTCAAATTTTGGCACAAGGCCAGTAATTTCATATAAGTGGGGACAAGTAAAATTTCATTGACTCCAGTGCTTGACTGGTACTTATTTTATCAACCCCAAAAGACGAAAGGCAAAGTCAACCTAAATGGAATTTGAACTCAAAATGTAAAGATGGATGAAATGCCACTAAGGATTTCACCTGGCATGCTAATGATTCTGCCAGCTTGCCACCTTAGATGATGATGATGATGATGATGATGATGATGATGACAGAAAAAAGATGGTATAGGCACACACCAGAAAAGGTCACAGAAAACGAGAAAGCAACCATACTCTGGGATATGCCAATACATACAGATAGAGAAATTAAGACCAATAGGCCTGATATAGTTGTCAGAGATCATGAAGAAAAAAAATGCTTTCTAATTTATGTATAAATACCAGCAGATGACAACATTTCTCTAAAAGAAATGGAGAAACTTTCAAACTACAAAGACTGGGAAATAGAGGTAACTCAAATGTGGAATCTAAAAACAGAAACAATTCCTATCATAGTAGGTGCATTAGGTATGATAAAAAAGTATCCCGACAAATACATAACAAAAACACCAGGACTTACAAATATATATAACATACAGAAAATTGTACTACTGGGCACTGCACACATCCTACGCAAAACACTTTCAATACAGTAACCATAAGAGCATCACAACAAACCACAGCACATACCCAAAGCACACAGAGCTGTGCTCGGTAGTGAAGTGAAAGCACGCAATAAAAATAAACTACTGAATAATAATAATAATAATAATAATTGAATTACGAGTATGTGAAATAAAATATTTGTGGGCAATGGAAAAGGTTGAGGTGGTCCCTGTTGTTGTTAGGGCACTTGGTACTGTGAAGACCAGAATTGAGAACTATTTAAGAAAATACGGGACAACATTAGAGTGGAGCACTAACAGAAAACAACATTCCGTGGAAGTGCTAGAACACTTAGAGAAGTGCTTGACAATGGAAGATGCAACTGCAGTTAACTGGTTGTGGACAATTGGCAACAATATTACCACCAGCAACAAATGCTGTGAGACACGAATAATAATAATATAATAATAGTAATAATAATAATCAGGATGATGATGATAATATGTGTGTTTGTGTGTGAGTACACACACACACATACATGCACACAATAAAATAAGTCTATAGTATAATAGAAGATACGTATTTGAGAAGCCATGTCATAAAACTTCTTGCTTGTGAAGCAAATTTATTTTCCACTACAGCAAACCATGTAACTATTTACAAATATAATTTTGTTAACCCTTTCGTTACTGTATTTATTTTGAGATGCTCAGTGTTTCTTTCAATTACTTTAAATATAACAAAGAATTTAGTAAAATAATTTAGTTATCATTCAGCTAGTGTTGGGAACATAAATTGTGACTAAGATGATTTTTGGAAGATTTTAATTCAAAACTTATGAAAACAAGACATTTGTACTCAGAGCCAGAGCTGGTTTCAGCTGGGTTGGTAACGAAAGGGTTAATATACCAAATATGTCTAATATATATGGTCACATTTTGAAGAAGAGTGTAGCTAATGTAATCCATTCAATAATATTACACCAAGAGATAAATTTATGGAACAAGGAGGATGAAAGACAAAGTTGACATCATCAAGATATGAACTCAGAATGAAAAATCATTGGAACAAGACTTGCAAGATATTTTGTTCTGTACTCAAATGATAATATTAACCAGGATGATGATGATGATGATAATAATAATAATAATAATAATAATAATAATAATAATAATAATTGTTAGAGCCCTGGGAACAGTGAGTAAAAATCTTGAGAAGTCATGGAACAAATAGGGGCTGCAATAAGGGTGGAGCACTTGCAGAAAACAACACTGCTTGGAACCGCTTGAATATTCCAGATGGTGCTTGAAAAATAACCTTAGTTCACTGGTAGTGAATAGCTGGCACTGTAGTACATCTCCAGTGATAGAAGTTGTGCAAAGACAATAAATAATAATTACTATAATCCTTTCTACTATAGGCATAGGCCCTGAAATTTTGCAGGAGAGTGTTACTTGATTACATTGTTCCCAGTTCTCAACTGATACTTATTTTATCTACCCCAAAAGGATGAAAGGCAAAGTTGACCTCAACAGAGTTTGAACTCAGATCGTTAAGACAGATGAAATACTGCTAAGCATTTTGCCCAGCATGCTAACAGTTCTGCTAGTTTGCCACCAAAAATCAGCATTACTTGGAACTGCTTGCATATTGAGTAAAGTACTGTCTGTCTAGGGTCCTTGTTGTTAGTTGACAGACAGTACAAACGCCTGGTAGACACGATATCTTCAATCATGATACTGGATACTGTATGATATCTTAAATAATAATAATATCATCATTTTCAGTGACAGCAACAAGGAAAATTAGAAGCAAATTATGATAATAGTAATAATAAAAATAAAAATAAAATAAAATAATAATAATAATAATATTAATATCATCATTGTCAACAACATCAACAAGAATATTAGAAACCAATAATAACAATAATAATAATAATAATAATAATAATAATAATAATAATAAAAATAATGATAATAATGATAATAATAATAATAATAAAAATTAAAAAAATATTCAGACAAATACATAACAAAAACACCAGAACTTACAAACACATATAACATACAGAAAATTGCACTACTAAGCACTGCACACATCCTACGCAGAACACTTTCCATACAATAACCATCAGAGCATCACAACAAATCACAGCACATACCCAAGGCACACAGAACTGCACTCGGTAGTGAAGTGAAAGCACGCTATAAAAATAAAACTACTGAATAATAATAATAATAATAATAATAATAATAATAATAATAATAATATACATAATATTATAATAGTAATATTTAGTAATTGTTATCTTTCTCTAACATAAACTTACTTGTGTATTGTTTTGAGATTTCAACTGCTTCACCAAATAAATGTGCCGACTACCTATACCTACCATCCTCCATCGCCGAAAGAAATTGCGTAGCTTGCAAATCATTTTACTTGAAATTGTATGTGTCGGCTAAAATAGATTGTAAAATAGTTGTTGGGACTAAGAAGATTTACAGTCATTTATATTCATCCTATTAAATGTAACTGGCCTCAGGGCAAGTTAAAGAAATGACTTTGGAGAGTAATTGTCGGTTACAAGCCGAGGAAATTGCTATGTCGCTAGAACAAGCCTCTGACACTTAAAATATTTCTCAGCGTGGAATAGTAAATAAGGGAAAAAGAGAAAGAGATTAAAATGGCAATATGATGCTCGGTACTTCGATATTTTGGCTCAATTGGTTTAAGGCTAATAGAACCATTTTGGAGAGTAAAATATTCATTGCCTCCAACTGTGATATTTAGATTCTTCAAAGAAAAACTCTGTTCTGCTATAGGAATTAACTTTCTTTCTAGCTGTCTAAGAATTAAGGTCATTTGAATCTAAATAGATTCAAGAGTCGAGCTTTTTTTAAACTTGTTTACTTTATGCTTTTCTTTTTGTTTTTTTATATATATTTTCATAGGTTACATTTTGCTGCAAAATGTAATTTTTTCTTCAAGAAAGTGAGTGAAAAAGTATTAAAAAAATAAACATAGGCAAGAAAACAATTATATTAATTTTCCAGTTACTCACTTTACAGATCAGGGGAACTTTCTAAAATTACTCTTGTATATAGTGAATATTGTTTTTGTTTTTTTGCTTTATATATATTTTTTTAATCACAATTCTATCAAAAGACAGTATATTTTCATGTTTCTGTCATCTCTGTAAACAGAACAGCTAATAGTGCTTCTGATTCCCAAGAAATGGCCTAGAAATATTGCAGCAATGTTGTCTGTTTCTGATTTATGCATAGAGTTACAAATTAAGTAATTGAAAATTAGATTAAATCAAGATCCTTTTAGACCTCTATATTGCTAAATCCTTTGCACAACTTACCTGAGCAGTTAAATACTTTAATAGTAAATATACACCGGACTGGGAAAACTGTAATTGTAACAATGAAACCTTTATGTGGTTATTCAATGTCTTAAAAATAGAAGCCAAATTTACCTCAAATTAGAGCCTACAGTCTTGCAATAGGCAGGAACACATTTTTTTGGTCCTTCTTGAGCCATGCCTGGCTCATAAGGGCCGGTTTCCTGGTTTCCTTGGCATATAGGTTCCCCACCTGGACAGGATGCTGGTCCATTGCAGGTGAGCTGCAAGATGCAGGAGGAAAGAGTGAGAGAAAGTTGTGGCGAAAAAGTCAGCAGAAGTTCGCTATTATCTTCTGCTGGAGCCGCATGGAGCTTAGGTGTTTCGCTCATAAACACACACATCGCCTGGTCTGAGATTGAATCCGCAATCCCTTGACCGTGAGTCCTCTGCTCTAACCACTAGGCCTCCATGTGCCTCCACCAAGAACACATTGGATAATGTTACCATACATACACAATAAAAAGACCAGATGATCATGGCTGTGATGCTTTGGAACATTTGTTTGTTCAATAGCTGCTTACTTGGGGTTAAACAACGAATGTAATTATGTGTTCCTGACTGAAACTATATTTTAGTTTCCTTTGTGAATGAATACACTTTGAAATGTAATATGCTAGCACCCACACACCTGAGCCAACAAAGGGAGCCACTCCAGGCTTGCTCTACTTCTTAGAAATAATAACCAAATACCCGTGAGATAATGCCCCATCTTAGAAAGGGAATTGTTTGATAAAATAGTCTAAAATTTCCTCCACAAAGGTAAAATATTGGAATGGTTTTAATCATCGATCTGCTTGATCAGAACTGACATGGTGTTAAACAATAAAAACAGCCCTCACAACAATAGTAGTATAATGACACTCCTATAATTCAGAAGTACTAATTGGTTGAATAGTAAAGATGCATGGCTTAGTGGTTAAGGCTCTCAACTGTAAGGCCATGAATTCAATTCCCAGTGATGCATTGTATCCTTGAGCAAGACACTTTATTTCACATTGATCCATTTCACTCAGCTCACAAAAATGAAATGTACCTGTATTTCAAATCTCTCTGAGAACTACGTTAAGGGTATGTGTGTCTGTGGGTGAGCTGGCAGAAACGTTAGCAGTCCAGGCAAAATGCTTAGCAGTATTTCGTCTGCCGCTATGTTCTGAGTTCAAATTCCGCCGAGGTCGACTTTGCCTTTCATCCTTTCGGGGTCGATAAATTAAGTACCGGTTACGCGCTGGGGTTGATGTAATCGACATAATCCATTTGTCTGTCCTTGTTTGTCTCCTCTATGTTTAGGCCCTTGTGGGTAATAATGAAATAGGTATGTGTGTCTGTGGGAGTCCTCAGCCACTTGCTTGTAAATTTCACGAGCAGGATGTTCCATCAATTGGATCAACTAGAACCCTCATTCTCATAACCAACGGAGTGCTAATTGGTTGAATATTAGTTATGAAGTATACATTAAAGAATGTAGTTTTAGATGTGATATGCTTGAAAATAAGATGATATATTCTTTACTCTTTACTCTTGTACATGTTCATATGGACCTTACAAGCCCTTCCTCTACACTTTTTACTTTGTAACATTACTCTTTTACTCTTTTACTTGTTTCAGTCATTTGACTGTGGCCATGCTGGAGCACCGCCTTTAGTTGAGCAAATCAACCTCAGGACTTATTCTTTGTAAGCCTAGTACTTATTCTATCAGTCTCTTTTGCCGAACTGCTAAGTTACGGGGATGTAAATACAGCCGCATCGGTTGTCAAGTGATGTTGGTGGGGACAAACACAGACACACAAACACACACACACACACACACACACACATATATATATATATATATATATTATATATATATATATATATGCGACAGGCTTCTTTCAGTTTCTGTCTACCAAATCCACTCACAAGGCTTTGGTCAGCCCGAGGCTATAGTAGAAAACACTTGCCCAAGGTGCCACACAGTGGGACTGAACCCGGAACCATGTGGTTGGTAAGCAAGCTACTTACCACACAGCCACTCCTGCACCTATGGTCATGATTGAAAAGCCTTTAATCATCAGGAAGAAAGAAAACTTGTGAAGAGCTATGGAACCACATGACATTAAACTTCTCAGGGGAGCTCAAAGCTTGTCAACAGATAATGGGAAAATGTTGAAAAAATACTGTCTGGTGCACTTTAACAGGATGGATTGTGTGAAAAACCAGTTATTGTTTGGCGCTAAGTCAGCTTTCACTGAGCAGCCTAATGATGAAAGGAATTCAAAACACAATTATCTTTGTCATCATAGTTGTCGTCATCACTGTCACTGCCACAGGAAAATGAGAGAGGAGAGAGGGAGGAAAGAGAGAGAAGATGGTGAAGGTCTGCTTTTGTTTTTTCAGTACATCCCAAAAGTTGATCCCATATGAACATGTGTTTAAGAAGTTCACTTTGCAAGTATGACAGTCTGTATTCATTCCCACAGTGTGGTATCTTGGGGTCAATGTAATTATTTGTCGCTTCAAGTTGACCATTACCATGTGAATGTAATTGGCCAAATGGAAACTGTGTAGAAGCCTGACAGATGGATTGTACATGTAATTCTAAAGGTGCAATTTTGTTGTACGTTCTGTTACACTGATTCTGACTGAGAATTACGTTAAGGCTTCAAGTGTTTAGGAAATCTGAATTGTTATTTTCAGATGACTAAGATTCAATAACACCAATACCAGAACCACCAACACCATCACTGTGCCCCAGGTGATGTATCCTTTTACAAGGTTGTAGGGTATGATTTAAGAGTGATTTGACTGCTATTTCATACAAGTTTGGGTATCTTTTACTCTTTTCTTCTTTTACTTGTTTCAGTCTGTGGGCATGCTGGAGCACCGCCTTTAGTCGAGCAAATCAACACCAGGACTTATTCTTTGTAAGCCTAGTACTTATTCTATCGGTCTCTTTGTTGAACCACTAAGTTACGGGGACATAAACACACCAGCATCGGTTGACAAGCGATGTTGGGGGAACAAACACAGACTCACAAACATATACACACACATGCACATATATTTGACAGGCTTCTTTCATATATATACATATATACGATGGGCTTCTTTCAGTTTCTCTCTACCAAATCCACTCACAAGGCTTTGGTCAGCCCAAGGCTATAGTAGAAGACCCTTGCCCAAGGTGCCACACAGTGGGACTGAACCCGGAAACATGTGGTTCGTAAGCAAGCTACTTGCCACACAGCCACCCCTACACCTTAATTATCTAGAGAAAAGAGAATACAGGAAGCTAGTCATATTACTCCAGGCAATGTGTTGTGTGAGGGAGCCCATTAAGAGGGTGTATTACCTGCAAACCAGTGAATAGACCAAGATGCTTTTAAGCAAAGCAAGTTCTCTTAAAGTTCTTATAGACGTTCTTGTATTGATTTTTACCTGTTAGTAATACAAGGTGTAGATGCCCACATAAAAAAGTACATGATCTGGATAAACTTGCTGAAGAGAATTGAAAGTGCAAAAAGATGTTTTTAGTAATCTGAATTAAAACCCCCCACCCTCAAAAAATCTTCTCTACAAGACAAATAATGCTTACATACATGTAATAAATTATATCGTATCTTTTGTGAAATAGTGTATATGGATTTTTAAAATAGTCACCACAGATCCATACATTTTCAGCACAATGTAGTTGATTTAATCAAACCCAGGGTGATTTAATAAAACCTAGAAAATAATGAATTTAGAGACAAGTGAGTTGAGATAGATGTTCTCAATGCAGAATGAGATATAATTGAATAGCTGGTGACAGCTGGAATAGTTTGAAGAGTGGCAGGGATATTGCTTGAATTGAAGGAATGAGGAAGAAAAACTTTGATCTAAAATAACTGGAAGTTTTCGTTATTGATAGCCATCTGGATATCAGTAACTTGACTTTATAGATTGTCAAAGCTGTCACTAAGTGATAGAGCAGAATGAGAAACTAGCATCCTATCCATGAATAAAGTTGGATTTCCAGTTGATAATAATGCAAAAAGTGAATGGGGATTTTTTTTTCCCAAAAAAATTTGAAACCAATATTCTTCTGCTATGGATTGACTGGTAAAAAAAAGAAAAAAGAAAAGATTTTAAAAAGTGAGGAATTCACCCTTGTACATGTTTACAAATAAACACTTAGACACTCACACACTTACATACATACATACATACATACATATAAGAGACCAAATTGTACGTACGCTGTCATATGTATATAAAAAGGAATAAAAAAGTGGGAAAGAACACAAAACATCTAGACAGATGATACAAAAAAGGGACAAGACAAAACAAGGACAGGTAATTCAGAGTTTTCTTTCCTCAGTGAAGTTCCAGATTATCTTTGCAATTTTGGCTGGTTATACTTGAGATTACTCCAGATTGCTTAGTTTTTCCTTGGAGCTGGCCAGATTGGAACAATCTTGAGTATAACCAGCCGAAATTGCAAAGATAATCCAGAAAGAAAACTCCGAATGACCCATCCTTGTTTTGTCTTGTCCCTTTTTGTATCATCTAACTGTTTGGATGTTTTACATTCTTGCCCCATTTTTTGTATTCCTTTTTATATACATACATACAGGTGTGTGTGTGTGTGTGTGTGTAAGCATTGATATTTACCAGGTTTTGTAGAGATTCAAATGCAACCCAGAATAATGCATAAATAAAAAATACTGGGTCTGGATTCCCTAGAGATAGAACAGAAATGAGTAAAAAAGAGATGTAGAGAGACTGAAAGTTGTAAAGGAGTGTTAGTGTGTGCTACAGAAACGATCAGTTCAACATGGCAAAACTCAATAGTTTTCTTTCTCAACAAGTGTCTGAGACAGTCTTTCACAGCTTCTGGAGGTAAATTGGCTAGTCCATGTTTTCTTCATCTTTAGTTCTATGTCACATGATCAAAGGTTCTGCTTAGTAGGCATATTTTCATCAAAATATTCTGCTACAGAACAAAGAAATATTGTCTGCTTGTAGACAGAGCTCTTGCTGAATAAAACACTTTTTGGCTAGAATTAATTGCTTTTAACAAAATCATCAACATTGTCCAAGGGAAATTGAAATCAAAAGCAGTACTTTGAGATACTATATTCGTTATTCTGCATACGGCGGTGTACGTACACTTTGGTCGCTTATGTGTATGTATATATGTATGTATGTACGTATGTATGTATGCATGTATATATGTATGTAAGTGTGTGAGTGTCTAAGTCTTTGTTTGTAAATATGTACAAGATGGCTGTGTGGTTAGGGAGCTTGCTTCCTAGCTACATGGTTTCGGGTTCAGTCCCACTGCGAGGCACTTTGGGTAGGTGTCTTCTGCTATAGCCCCGAGCCAACCAAAGCTTTGTGATTGAATTCGGCAGGCGGAAGTTACTGCCGTGTGTGTATATGTGCGTGTAGGTGCTTGTGCCTCTCCGAAAGAGAGAGAGAGAGAGAGGTGAATTCTTCACTTTTTAAAATCTTTTCTTTTTTTCTAGAAGTTAAGTGTCTATCATTGATAAGACCAAGGAGGATCGAAATCATATGATCTGGTGGTCTTGGTGCTGGAAGTAGCTGGGATTTATCTCCCTGCTAGAGATATACACAAGAGTGTATTTTCCACCTAAAATACAATATGAGAGTTTCTCTTGTGCTGTCTATGTCAGTATAGTTTGTTCTAACAGAACATCCACATTTAAGTATGGATAAATGTTACCTCCAAGTATTAATACTGCCTCTGTCACTAATACGCACTGTATTAGTTTGAGTGAGTAAATGTGTGTGTGTACCTGTGTGAGCATATATTATGATGGTGTCCACTAAGTGAGCATGTATGGCCTTCATTCATAGTTAGAGAATATACTATCTGTGACGCCCTTCCAAAATTTAAGTCTAGAACTGCTTACATAATATCATAACTCTCATTACACTGTGTAACACGATTTTTGTCCTTGGGTAGCATCTGTTACTTCTTATTTGCTTGCCCTTAGAAAGCATGAAAAACAGCTAATATTTCCTTTAAACTTTGTTTTTCTTACATTTATTCAAACGCCAAAGAATTCCTCTCAACACATGGCTATGATGCTCCCCCACTACTCCTGTTTATGATCAGATATGCACATATTGTCAGCCACTAAAAGACAAACTCAAGTAGCTATGGTCAAGCAACTGACAAGCAAATTTGTGGTATTGAGTAGAATATTTGCCATAACGATATTTCTGCTTCAGCAACTCAGTGCTGAATCTGTCTGAAATGTAATGGAAAATAGGTCAGTTTCAAAACATTGATGTTCTGGACACAAAAGCAAAGTTTAAAGGAAATAGCAGTTATTTCCTTTGATTTGTAGATAGAAACAAAGAGAAAATAACTATTACTGACCAATAAAAAAAATTGTTACATAGTATTTCCAAAGCCAAAGGATCCATACACAAGCCGAAGCAAGATATTTGTCTTGGCAGTGTTAAGTGAGTTTTGTAACAGAGCAACTTTGTCCTAGAAACATACCATAATGAATTCAACCCTTTAGCATTTAAACTGGACATATCTGGTCCAAATAGTCTGCCAGCTTTATGTTCAAATTGGCCAGATATGGCTCCTCACTTCTACAATATAATGTCATTCTAAAATATTGAAACAACAAGATAATGCATGATTAATTCAAAACAATGGGAATAAATAAGCATTATATTTGACAAAGTAAGCTGGATGCTAAAGGGTTAAAGCATGTCATCTGGACACCAACCAAGAATTTCTAAGATTATAGGTATTTGTCAACTCTACACATCCTTTTGACAGTTATTGTATTTGTGCTACTGAGTTTCTAGCGCCACTCCTCAGTAGGCTAGTTTGCCAGTAGTGGAAGTGGTGGTGGTGGTGCCACTTTAGTTGACCATACAAGAAGATTTACTGAATTACTTGTTACCAGCAGCCTTCACAGAGTGACCTGTATTCTATAAAGTGTTACATGCACAGAAAAAGGATAGATTTATAGAAGCTAGAATTTTATTTATAATCCCAATAAAGTATTACTGCATCTGTCATTGAAAGTGCTTTTAGATTATTTTTATTAGAGCAACATAAAACCTGATTACTATTGGACTAAGTAAGTCATAAGCAAACTGAACTTAATTTTAGTCTGTTTTTAGACCTAAATCAACTGCCTTGTTTGACACTGCCACCTAGATCTTAAATGATTTTGGAAGAGTTCACTTTGTTGCAGGTATTTAGGCCAAATTTTCAATCTGAGACCTCCCCATGTACTCTGCTTCCTCCTGCTAACCATTAAAAATATTGCAGGTCTGTTCTGAATATTCTGCATAGAGAATGATAACAGTAGTATCATTGAAAAGGGTGATAGAATTGATATTATAATGTCAAAATAACTGTGGTGTCTAGTTATGTCACTTTGTTTCAAAGTGCCAATTCCACTGAGGTCAGCTGTTCGTTTTGTCATCTCATGGTCAATACTGAAGGTGTTTAAACTGACAGCACTCCTTACTCAAAGTGCATGATCTGCGTGTTTATGTTAGACACATACATTCCTACCTATACAAATACCAGCATACATACATGCATACATAATACATTATCATTCATCATCATCATCGTTTAATGCCTGCTTTCCCTGCTGGCATGAGTTGGATGGTTTGACTGAGGACTGGCAAGCCAGGAGGCTGCATTAACCCTTTTGTTACTGTATTTATTTTGAGATGCTCTGTGTTTCTTTCAATTACTTTAAATATGACAAAGAATGTAGAAAATAACTTAGTTATCATTCAGCTAGTGTTAGGAACATAAATTGTGACTAAGGTTTAGTGGAAGATTTTAATTCAAAACTTATGAAAGCAAGACATTTGTACTCAGAGCCAGAGCTGGTTTCAGTTGGGTTGGTAACAAAAGGGTTAAGCTCCAATCTGTTCTGGCAAGGTTTCTACAGCTGGATGCCCTTTCTAACACCAACCAATCTGAGAGTGTAGTGGGTGCTTTTTAAGTGCCACTGACACGGGGGCCAGTCAGGTGGCACTGGCATGCATAAATATGTAACACACTGCCTAAGTACTAATCTTGAGAAATTAGGCTTCTCAAAACCAGAAAGGAGAAAGCTGATTTGAAGACTAAAGATCCAAGCCATCACGGGAACTGTAAAAATTTGTAAAACTTTTCAGGTGTTTATCATTTAAGTATATATATGCATGTCTAGACATGCAACTATATGGTGAGAAGACATATATAAAACAAAACATACAAATCTATACATGCACGGACTCTAAATACTGCTCATGTACACACATACATGGAAAAATACCCTGTTGATGTTGTTGAAATTCCAATGGAAGAGCCTTGGATCTAGGTTAGAAACCTACTCTTTCTTTATTGGCAAGAACTCTTGAAATAAAACTGAATGATAAATGAGGTGATGTCAAAAAATTCCCAGACAAGTTATGTAGCATGCCAACAGATGGCAGCACAGTGAAAGCTAGCAATGACCTTCTTGAGGCAGCAGGTTGAGTGATAGCACAATGTTTACTTTTCAAGTTGTGAAATTTGTGTTTTTGTGATCACATTTATGTTGTAGTCTGTGATTTTGTCATGGATAAGACCAAAGAGCCAATGAGAAATTTTGCATTAAATTTGGGAAGTCTGCTACAGAGACATTGAACATGAGACAATGGGTCATATGCAATGATTCAAGTGGCATGGGTGCTTCAAAAGTATAAAAACATCCCTGGAAGATGGTGAGCAATCCGGAAGGCCTGCCATGAGCATCACCCCCAAAAATGTGGTACTGTGCATCAAGACTTCCTCTCTCTCTGTCAGACTATTTATTGGGAATTCTGCTGTGATGTTTTGAAGCATCTGATGGAGGACATTTGGCAAAAGCCACCAGTTCTGTTGAGCATGAAGAATTGGATTCTTCACAATGACAATGCACCCTGTCCCTGAGCTCTCCTCACTTGTGAGTTTCTTGCCAAAAACAACATGATACCACTTTTGAACCCACCCTGTACTTCCATCTCTTCTCTAAATTGAAAATGCAGCTCAAAGGTCGCTGTTTTAACTCCATCATTGAGATCCAGAGCAAATTGCAGAAGGTCCTTGACTCATTTATAGAAAACAACTTCCAAACTGGATTCCAAAAGTAGCAGGATTGCTGGGGCCAGTGTATTGCTGCACAAGGTGACTATTTTGAAGGAAATAATGTTAAAACTTAGGTGAATAAGTTATTTTTTATTAAACATAACTAGTCCTGGAACCTTTTGATACCACCTTGTACATGCATGCATGCACACACAAACACATGCATGCACACACACACACATGCATGCACACACATACATACATACATACATACATACATACATACATACATACATACATGGTGGTTGCTTCATCTTCACAGAGGACAGCTGTCTCCTTGTTGCTTCCTCATAGCCAAAAGCATTTCTGACTTTCTGTTTGTGGTCTCTCAGATGACTATTCAGTCCCATTGCAGATCTACATGGTTTGAAGCATGGGTAACTTATGAAAGATGCAAATAACTGTGTCCATCTAACTGGTTAGGTCTGCATATGTCACCACTTTTCCATTGTCATAAGACTTTCAACATATGGACTGACTAAAAAGGCCCTTGTAAAGAGACATCTATACATCCTTAAATTATAGTGATAACTGCTTGTACAACACTAGTACCATTCTCTCAGTCTCCAAGATTAGTACCGGATAATAGGCTGAAGCAAGATGACCAGTAATCACATGAAACTTGAGGTTTTACACCTGAATGTCCCTCCCCTATAAAAAGCATGCTGTGATAACAGCCAAGGGTCCACACTCCTGTCAGTTTTACTGAGTGACCTAACACCTACCAAGGATACTTCTGTGACCCTATATTCAGAGGGATTGTTATCATGTATGCTGGTTAACCCATAGCTGGGACCCTGACAAGTGATACTACTCTGGATCACACACAGGAATATTAGACACTCTCACACACACATGTATTTACATGAACACACACACACACACACACACAAAATCTTTTGCTTTGATCAAGCAACACATTCATACATAATTCTCAAACCCAAATGAAACACACATATACCCACTTCCTCACACATTAAAACAACTGTCACTGCAATAACAAGATACAGCATGTCCATTTTGGATTTTAGTGTGACAAAGGTGGAGCAAAGGCGGCACATAATTCATGAGGCTCTGAACTTCATTGCTGTTGACTGTGAGTACACACTAGTGACAAAAATCAATAAGCCAGAAAGGCAAATTTAGCACTCACATTAGCTGTTGTAATTTTAGGCACAACATTTAAAATATTATCTCTGGAAGAATTCCACACAATGTATTTATGTTGAGTATGATACACAGATGGCCATTTTAATCTAATACTACTCCTGTTGCATACATACCTATATATATATATATGTATGTATATATGTATGTGCGTATTCTTTTCATTTTATTCAATAGAATGTTGAACCTAAAGCTTTTAAAACCTATTGTCTGTATTAAATATATTCTATATTCTGGCATAATCTACTCAATTTCCATCTTGACTTATAAGAATTCTTTGAAAGTTTCCCAAACAGATATCAATCTATCATTGAATTATTTCTTAAACTCAACAGGATGCTACCATTTTCCATTCAATGCCTGTATTTAAGTGAGTATAATTACATTTCTGTCAGAACTTTTCTCCACTTACGTAGCTTCCTAATTTGGGCTTGCCTTAAATACATCACATTTTCCACTATCTTTTTATGACACGTTTGTCAAACTTGTCTTGATGAGAATGAATAAATAGAGCAACTAAATAACATTAGTTACCTACTTTAATGTACAACAGTACAGGCAAGTCATACAAGATGGGCCAATATATTGGATTAGGAAACTCAGTTGCGAAATGTCCATTCTTTACAAAGATTGACCATATTCTTATTTCTTGCACATTTAATCAAATTATATGAATGATATTTCTTTATATTATATTCTTTATATTATATTCTTTTATCAAATGGATGAATGTAGAAACGTAATTTAGTAGCCTTTGTATGTTAAAACTTGATAGCAATTTAAATACTAATGAAAGAAAATCATGTATGTGTGTGTATGTGTGTGTGTGTGTATGTGTATGTGTGTGTGTGTGTGTGTGTGTGTGTGGTGTGTGTGTGTGTGTGTGTGTGCGTGCACTGATATTCATATGTAATTACCTCATTTGATTTGTTTTGTAGTGTTGTTCGTAATGTAAAGGATTTACAAAATCGTACTACAGAAAAGAAAAATGAAAATTAAAGTACAAGTGTGTGTGAATGTATTTATACAGATACATACTTACATATATATATATGTGTATATATGTATGTGTGTGTGTGTATACATATGTGTATGTATGTATATATGTATACACATACATACATATATATATATGTGTTCATATGTATGTGCAAACATATTTTATCTATCTCTGTATATCTATATCTTTCTATTTATTTATCATTCTATCATTTTATTCGCCTATATGTGTCTACATATGTGTGTGTATGTGCATGTATATATATACATATATATATATATATATATATATATATATACATACAGGGTGGTGAAAAGTAACTAGGCATTAGAAATTGCTTATAGAATTTTTAGTATCACTGAAGTCATGATGAAAACCTTTTTTAAACAGACAACACTAATGTGGATAGGTGTAAATGTCATGCAGTAGTGTAATCTCTTTCTAATATCTTTCAAATACACGTCTGGCCATGGAGAAATATTAACTTTTCCTGGAAAAAGATATAGGTTGTTGACAGTAAGAGCATCCCACCTCTATAAATTCTGTTTCATCCATTCACCCATAGAAGTATGGAAAAGTGGACTTTAAAACTGTAAAAGATAGTGCATGCGCACGCACACACACACACACACACACACACATACACACACACATACACACACACGTATACATTCACACGCACACACTCACGCATTAGGGCTATGACTTTTTCCCAACCTAATAACCCTATACTGTAATTTGAGGAATAATTTCATAAAAGTAAGGAAACTTACATTTATTTTGCTTTATTTCGAAAAAAAATGTCACCCCGAACTTTAGAAATCAATCACCACTTTTGACCCAAATCATGCAAAATTCTAGGAGGGTTCATAACACCAGCTCAAGTTGGTGTGCTGACTCAATGCAATGCAGAAATAGTATATCTGAAATTCTAGCTTTCTAGTTGAAGTAGTTTCAGAGTTATGGGCTTTTTAAACTATAATCACTAGATGGCACTAGATTCACACTTCAGTATTTCTGCTGCCCAAATCCTTGTAAACACAAGAGAGATGTGGAATAAGATTGTGTTTATACATTTTAAAGATTACTGAATTGAAATTGCTCTATGCAAAGGTTCAAAACTAGGTTATTTTAAGACAGATGCTACTACAAGCATTCGATAACATACAAAATTAAAAACAATACATATTTTGAAATTTATAGGTTTAATTAAAATTTTAAATAACTGTATAAGAAAACGGGTGCTGGATGTTAGTAAAGTTTTAAACATAACAAAGAATTAATATGTTTTGTTAGATAAAATAAATCGAAGTTGAAGTTTCTCCTTCTTTTTTACAAACATCATAAAGATCTTGAAGGCACTTGATTACCTGTTTTGCACTCTGATTTGTTCTGGGAATTTCCAGTTTTGACGGTTCTTGACTCCAAGTTTTTTACAGAGCTCAATGCATTTTTATGAATGTGCAGGCTACCACATAACTTCTGATAATCATGTGCATTGAACATTTGGTTAGTAAACCAAAAATCTGCCCAACTTTAAGAGATGAATTGACAAACATTGAGAAGCAAAACTCTTTTCTCTGGTAGAAGAATAAATGCCAAAAGAGCTAGTATTGCTTGAGAATTCCATCTTGCATTACTTAAGTTGGGTATTTTTGGAAACTTTACAGTAGGGAATTTGTTGGTTTCTTCAAAAACACGAAAACCTCTGGCCAAATGAAATTTCTATTGCATGTCATCTTGCCATCCTGCAGATTAAGTAATCTTTCCTTCACCATTGTTGAAATTAGCCTGGAGTTTCTCATAATTACTTAGAAGCTCTATGATGAATGTATATTCAATATAGGCAGATGACTTTTTTCTCTAAGTTCATTATCCATTACAACACGAAGAACTCTATCAAGGATATGATGCTGATAACCAATAAACTGCAGTTCTTTCAAACCCTTTTAAGCAAACAGTCTTTGCAACTGAATGACAATGCCTTTTCTTTTTCCAGTGTTCATACTCGTTGTATCAGCAACAGTCATCTTTACACAGTTCCATAAATTGTATTCATCTAAAACAGCTGTTATTCCTTTCAGACCAGTATCAGCTTTTCTGTTTGGTAATTGGAGTACTTCTAACTTAACTTCTCTCTGTACATTCTTTAAAACAAGCACTTGGTATTCTTGGTCGTCAATACATTTACCATCAAAATATAATAAGTTTTCTAAATGTAGCGTTTTCTTCATTTTCTTTTTTAGTTTACCAGCTTCTTTGATAGTTGTTCTGTAAATACCAGATTGGGAAGGAGTCTTGACATTGATTCCATCTTGAGACAATTGTTGACAACTGACGCTGATTTTTGGGTTGATAGCTTGGAAGGTATTACTAACTTGGCTGCAGTTCCATTTTTGCTCTACTTCCTCCTTGTTTGTGTGGATTCTTCATCTGATTTTTTGGACTCTTGCTACTCACTCTCAGTCTCTGCTTCAGACATTGACGATGACACCGGAGTTGCTCTGGTTGAAGTTGGCGTTAAGGACACTTTTCTTTTTTTGGATGGATGGATAGTTTTGGAATTGGCTGCCTTTCCACTTGCATTCCCAACCTGTCCCTTGCTTTCAATTTGAAGATAATTTAGCTTTATATTCTCACTGCACTGCCATTAATCATTTTTCCTTTGTGATGTGAAAGATTCCTTTCAATGAATCGTATTTTCCTTGTTTTACACAGTTATCATACGTATCCAGCAATTTTTCTCCTTTTGCTTGTACATTTTGAATTGATAAATATGGGAAATTTAATTTCTTTTGCCATAAATAAGTTACTTCTTTCAAAGTTTCCTTTGTTCTTTCTTTCCTTCCTTTGATGGTACCTCAAAGGAACAGGTAGCGACCGACAATTTGAAGTTTCATTGGTATCCTGTAGTTGTTTTCTAAAGAATGCTCTTCTAGAGGAATAGGTTTTCTTTTCCTATGTGAGTCTTGGAATTGCATGAGATTCTTCGTCCAGAATTTTTTGTTTCTTTGAGTGACACAAGCACTTCTCTTATGAGACATTGTTTTAGATATTCTAGTTGGAAAAACAGAAAAGCAGTTAATATAGTCAGAGTTTTTAGCGTCACAGAAATAAAAAGGAGAGGAAGAGGATATTTCCTAAAGTAGGGCCTAAGTGGTAACAAATTAAAAACTCTATAACTCCTAAACTACTTAAACTTGAAAGCTGAAATTTGAGATATACTGCTTCTGCATTGCATTAAT
Organism: Octopus sinensis; assembly: GCF_006345805.1. Classification (NCBI taxonomy): domain Eukaryota; kingdom Metazoa; phylum Mollusca; class Cephalopoda; order Octopoda; family Octopodidae; genus Octopus; species Octopus sinensis. The sequence goes on along the minus strand of NC_043000.1, from coordinate 56,060,061 downwards.
TCAGCACACCGAATTTGGTAAAAAGTCGAGTAGGCATTTTGACCCCTAGAATTTTGCATGATTTAGGTCAGAGGTGGAGTTACATTTCTACAGTTGGGGGTGACGTCTTTTAAAAAAAAATTAAAATAAAGGTTATTTTCCTTCCTTATATAAAATTGTTCATCAACTTTTAATACAGGAAATTGTTTACCTTCAAAATGTCAAAAAGTTATAACCCTAACACACACACACACACACACATAGATATTTGATTATTAGATCTCTAACAGAATGTCATGATGTGTTCCTCTGATGATCTGTTGTGGTTAGACGTCCAAATACACTCAGAACATCTGATGCTGTGTTCAAGACAACGACACTGTTGAAATGTATGAAGGAACTAAATATCCATGCTGGTATTTATCTTAATTCTTCACTCTATACACACTAAGAGAGAGGGAGAGAGAGAGAGAAGGAAAGAGATATACTTGGCAAAATGTAGAGTTTAATTATTTATCTATGTCAGCTCAACATTTTGGTATGCTGCGGTGTAATTGGCGAAGTTGCCATCTAGCACACAACAGCTGCATAACTGAAGTGTCAGCAAGTTTTATTTACTGCTTAATTTTTAATCTCAGATTAGAGCTTATAATGCATAATGTCACATTAAAATATATCTTAGCAGTTAATTAATAATTATTAATTTCCTCTTATACTTCGGATTAATTCTAGCTGCAAATATTATCTGAGACATCAATAAAACCGTCTGTCCTGATAACTTTTAATGGTTGATGTGTTATATGTGAAAGAAAATGTCATTCTTGTGGGAATTGAATAACTGTTAAGTATTAAATAAACATTTATTCTTTTACAAGTCATTAGATCGAGGTAATACAAGAGCATCGCGTCGAAGAATTTTGTTCAACCAGATAGAACCCAGTACAGGCATATCTCAACTTACATCATTTCGCTTTATTTTTGTTTGTTTTTAATAAATAAACCTCAACTTACGTTGGTCTCAGTGAACATATTTAGAAGCATAAAATTTAAGGCCAAAATCGCCTAAAAACCAATACTGAAGTTGAAAATCAAATAAAGTACATAGAAAAATATGTAAAAATAAACATTTATTATAAATATATAAATTTTTAAAAATAATTTTTGTGTTACGTCTTGGAACTAATTATTTTCGAATTTTGGCACAAGGCCAGCAATTTTGGAAGTGGAGTTAAGTCGACCATTAATGTTCCACTGGTACTGACTTTAATCGACCCCGAAAGGGTGAAAGGCAAAAATCAATCTCAGCAGAGCTTGAACTCAGAATGCAAAGACAGACAAAATGCCACTAAGCATTTTGCCTGGTGTGCTAATGATTCTGCCAGCTCACCGGCGTTAATGCCATGGAACCACCCACCGATGTAAGTTGAGTTATGCCTGAATTTGATCTGAAAATAAGTTTACTGAATTTCAGTTGCTAGCTATGTCCATTTAGCGATGCATCGACTTACACTGGTATACACGAATATACACACAAACACATATACGCACAAGATCATTTCCATCTATTCGATTTCTTTTGCGAAACAGATGCTATGGTAGAAGATAATTGATCCAAGTGCCACAGGCAGGATCAAGTCTTGAATCATTTGGTTAAAAAGTAAACATTTCAAACATGCCCTGATTTCTATACATTCTGTATTTACTTGTTCAAAGTTGATTCACTCCATGTTTATTTGCTATGTGTGTAACTACATGCGCACACACACATAACTACACACACACATGCTAATGTACATGCACAGTCTAACATATACACACATATAATAAAGGAATATAAACGGACAGCTCAATTTATGTTATGTATGTTTCCATAACCTGACTATGGAAACATTATTAATGTGTATTATTTTATTACACAATATTACATAATGTTACATTGTCACATATTATATATTGCATTAAATATGCAGCGTCCGCTGTTACATATAATGTATTCACAGGATCCTTAATATCATTATGCATTGCCTGCTATACTGACCGGTTGGTAGTATTAATGTATTCTTCCTAAGTACTTTATGGAGAAATAGTTAAATTTACTGTTTGTATATCTATTGCAAAAATTGCTCTTAATGTTGTGTAAAGTGAGATCCTTGTTGACCAGGTGCTGATATGAAATAAAGTGTTAAATACTTACGGTGTTAAATACTTACGAGTTGGCAGAAACGTTAGCACACTGGGCGAAATGCGCAGCCGTATTTTCTCTGCCGTTATGTTCTGAGTTCATATTCCGCCGAGGTTGACTTTGCCTTTCATCCTTTCGGGATCGATAAATTAAGTACCAGTTATGGACTGGGGTCGATGTAATCAACTTAATCCATTTGTCTGTCCTTGTTTGTCCTCTCTGTGTTTAGCCCCTTGTGGGTAGTATAGAAATAAGTATGCAAATTTTTAGCCCCAGTTCTTGGTAGTTACTACATTTGTTGTGTATATAGACAGATTGGTTATTTGTATATCTGGGGTTGGTTAAGTGGTATAGACACCTCAGATGAAAATCCAATGAGTTTCAAAATCAATTAAGGCGCTTCAAAATTTTTTTCAATCTACTGAGAAATAGCTGAATTCACTCTGTCTGTATATCTACTGTATACATATATGAGTGTTTTGGCTGATGGCTTTGGGCTATTCGAATGAAAATGGATTATTGTACATGGAATGAAGAAAGATTAAAGCTGATAGAGTTTTGTGATATTAATAACCTAATCATTTGGAATACAAACTTCAGTTAACTTTAGTGAATCTTCAAGCTTAACAGGTTTCATACTCACCAAGAAAGGGAACAAAAAGTTGGGTGAATATCAAGCTGTTGAGGAATATACTACCTGGTATAGGTTAGTGACTAGTAACAGAGTAAGAGCTTGATGGACCAAGAAACACAAGGGCAAGAAAATCTGGAAGCTGAAAGATCCTTGACTAGACTCAGATTAAACACATTACAAGCTAATGTGTATACTGTGAAGAAGATAAAGACATTTAATATAGAAGACAATTGGGAGACACATCTCTGGACAAGCTTACATGGCTCGCACAAGCATACAAAGCATGGTAGCACCTCAAAGAACTGGCAACCCACTCTCTGTCTTTGAATGCTTCAGTCGATGGAGAAATAGAAGAGAAAGACCTGGAAAGAATTGATGGAAAAACAGAAATAACATGAAATAGCTGTAAAAGCTAAACCTCAGATACACGTAACAAGAAGAGAAGCAAAAAGTAAGATAATTTCTCAAATTTTCTGTGATGTGAGGGTCAGAGGCATGAGGTGTTCCAGACAGCAAAGCAGTGTGAACAAGAGCATTGTTGGTGGATTACGGTTCATTGATGGAACAAGATTGTGCCAGTTTGACAGAAAAGTAGTGGAATGGTTTGTAAAGTTACAGCCTGAAAATAATGGAAAGAAGTTGGGAGCAGGGGTCAATACTAGGTAATAGAAGAGAAACTAGATATTAGGTATAGCAGAGCAAAAAGTGAAAATAAGAGTTATTACCAATGCTTTGCTACGTGGTGAGATCAGAAGCTTGAGAACATCATTGTGAAAACTAATTACGTAATGTTAAGGGGTGTTCTTTCACTGACTAATGCCGACAAGAAAGGGGGCATGGAAATACACCTAAAGGAGGTTACTGAATATGATGAATGCATGAGGGGCATGAAAATACAACTAAAGAGGGTTACTGAATAAGATGAATGCATGCCGAAGAAAGGGACATGGAACTACAACTAAAAGGGGTGACTGGATAAGATGAATGCATGCCGAGTAGTAATCCCAACAGATGAATCAGTGACTGAAATTTACAGCTCTACGGTCGAAATGCCTATTAAATATATGAAAGTAGGCAAAGAACCGGGGATAGTCGCTGAGGTTGTGAAAATATCTGGTAAAGTAGAAAACATGCTAGGCACTCACGTAATCAATCACATTGTACAGTAATGTACCATTCTTGATGACTTGTGTTGTAGAATTATCACCCGATACAGGAGCTAGGGTGATGCTCTGCAAAAAAGCAGCCACAGTGGTATCAAGTTGATGGACCATGTTATGAAAATAATAGAAGGTAATTAGGAAGAAAATCAACTGAGACGAGATGCTATTCGAGGGAGGGCACATCTGATACTCTCTTCCTAGTGAGAGCACAAAAGGAGAAGTTATTAGTAGGGAACAAGTCACCATACTTGGCAGTCCTTTGAAAGAATGCAACAATTTGTAGTCTAGGAGTGGCCGTGGGGTAAGTAGCTTGCTTCCCAACCACATGGTTCTGGGTTCAGTCCCACTGTGTGGCACCTTGGGCAAGTGTCTTTTACTATTGCCTTGGGCTGACCAAAGCCTTGTGAGTGGATTTGATAAACGGAAACTGAAAGAATCCCATCGTATATATGTATGTGTGTGTGTATATGTTTGTGTGTCTGTGTTTGTCCCCCCAACATCGCTTGACAACCGATGCTGGTGTGTTTACGTCCCCGTAACTTAGCGGTTCGGCAAAAGAGACCAATAAAATAAGTACTGGGCTTACAAAAAGAATAAGTCCCGGGGTCGATTCGCTCAACTAAAGGCGGTGCTCCAGCATAGCCACAGTCAAATGACTGAAACAAGTAAAAGAGTAATGTTACAAAGTAAAAAGTGTAGAGGAAGGGCTTGTAAGGTCCATATGAGCATGTACAGTGATACACTCAGCATGATGAGAATGAGCAACAGTCTCAGCAATGAATTTAGTGGGTAGGTAGGTGTCTATAAAGCCTCAATTCTCAGCCCATTTTTGGTGATAAATTAAAATTAAATTATACCATTTAGAAAAATTACATATTATAGAAAGGATAAATATAAGATAAAACATATAACAATGATTAAGTAATGTACAAAATAGTAAATAAAACGTATTCTAGTTATTCTACTAAATATATACATCTAAAATATATACATCTAAATATATACATCTAAAATTTATTCTTTCTACAATATGTAATTTTTCTAAATGGTATAATTTAATTTTTCATTATTGAATTGATAAAAGGTATTTTTTTTCTAATTTATATATAAATAAACTATGACTTAATTTTTCCTCTCACACTGTCTCCGATGAAGGGATATTATTAATTGATATCCTTGAAACAGCTGTAAGACCTTCTATCTATAAATACTCTAATATCTATACAGCCTTGGTTTTTTTAATCTCATTACGCAAAAATTCATATCTATCTATCTATCTATCTATCTATCTATCTATATATATATCTATATATATATATATTATATATATATATATATATATATATAATGTGGTAATGCTTCAACCAGCAGAAAAGCACTCAATCAGCTAAGAGAGTAAAGCTAATGTTATAATAGAAAATCAAAAATCTTGTTAAATACAGCTTTATCCAGGGTTTCCTGATGGAAATAATAATTCATTTCACCATTTATCAAGCTGTATTGAACAGGATTTGTGGTTTTCTATTATAACATTATGTATGTGTGTGTGCATGTGTGTGCGTGCATGTATGTATGCCTATAAAGAGGTTTGGCTAGAAGTAAAAGTAAGTAGATCATTGGTGTAAGGGATAGCAGAGCAAAGGCAGAGAAGTCTGACATTGAGACACAAGAGAGTGGAAGTTAGATAAAAGAGAGAGGGACATATCAATATATGTTTTGAGGAAATAGTTTCACAAGGAACTTCTTATCTTATAGACTAGTGAAGCCCATAGCAGGAAGATTTAGAGAGAAAATTTGGTTCTCTGTACATTGTACATTAATTTTGAAAAAAATTCGTTTAAAGTTACCATAGTGACAGAACTCAAAATTATATACGTAAAAGTTCACATCTAAGTAGAATTTATATTAAAATATCTGAAACGTGTACAAGTTATGTCTTTGCTTTAGATTTAATTAGTTTCTTAGGAATTTAGCAGACAGGTCAAAGGTTTGACAGGAGAGAGAGAGAGAGAGCAAGGAATTTGACTGATAAACATATTCACTTGTGCCTTAAGATTTAGCTGTCAGCGAGGTGTAAGAAGAAAGAGGGAAATGAAGAAAAGACAAGTTATAAAATGAAAGAGCAAAATAAAATCATTAACTTCGCCTCTACATATACAATCACAACATACACTTAAGAGACAGACAACCAGACAGATTTAAAAAAATCTTTTTTGCTGTTTTTAGCCATTCAGCTGTGACCATGTTCGACGCATTGCCCAAACAACAATATTGACAAAGATAATGCATACACACACTTTCATACAAATGATTGAAGACGTAAGCAAACACACCTGCATACACCTGTACACACACGCACACACACACACACACACATATATATATAGGATAAATGTAAAAAAACACAAACTGGGACAAGAACGCATTTAGTGACTATGATACATCCAGCAGAGCTGGAGATAATTTCAAAAAGTCACTAATTTATGTTGTATGGTAATTAATACACTTGTATTTGTCTGTATTCGTCAAATACATTCTGGTGACCACTCTGAATCGTTTTTATCTTAGCTTATTTTTGTTAAAATTATGCATAACTATCTAAGCTATAAATGTGATTAAGCTCTATTTAAGTTCAATAATTATTGCTAATATACACTTCCAGATAATATTACCAACAAGTGAAGCGGACATAGAATTACATATCAGAGGAGTTTACAGCATGAGTGATAACCCATAGTAGTCATAGATGTTAAATACAAAACGATGCGGTTACCCGAAACCTGGAACATGAATGAGAGCTAGCACAGTATCCATCTGGGTAAAATATCTCTCTAAATTCACACATGCATGCACATGATATACATATATATGCTCATATATGCACATCTATCTATCTATCTATCTATCTATCTATCTATCTATCTATCTATCTATCTATCTATCTATCTATCTGTCTGCCTGTCTGTCTGTCTGTCTGTCTGTCTGGATGTATATATGTGTGTGCGCGCGTGTGTGTGTGCAATCTATTCTCTTGTCGACAATGGTATATTAGTGTCCACTTGTTCAATGGACACTGATACGTCATTGTCGTAAGTCAGACACCTCACACCCTAATTCAATAAATCAATGAACTATCGATTTATTGGATGAGTGTGTGAAGTGTCTTACTATTCCCCAGACACACATACCTTTTATGTAATTCCACAGAAGAAACAGCGTGACACAGAGTGTGACAAAACCGAACCTTTGAATTGCATTTTCAATTAATTGTACGTGCTTCTCGGGAAGTTGTGGCGTGTCTGAGGCTATGGTATTAAAACATTTACCTTAGATACAACGCAATGGGACATACCCAGGATCGCACAGCTGCGAAATGAGTTTCTTAACCACACACACATAACACACACAAATATACAAACATAGCTATCGAAAATGGCACGAAGAGCCGATTTTAATGAATTTTAGAGCTAAGTCAAATTTTGAGGGTGCAAGTTCAAATTACGGTCACGAATTGCAAGTTTAAATTACGGCCACAATCAAATATAATCTTACCTTTTTATGAGCGTTTTACAATTTAGTGTGATAGTAAGTCATATATTCTTAGTTGGCTGTCCATAGTATCGGTTAGGCTGCGTGTGAAGACAATGACCGTACTAAAATTTAATTAAGTTTTGAAATATTTTATTAACCCGTCTCAGGTTAATAAAATATCCAGTATATGTGTAGATTCAATATATCAATGAAACAACGTTCAACGAACTTAGCACTTAGGAAACTTCTGTAATATAACTTCTTGGTTAATATTATTCAAGCATTGTAAGGAATTTAAATTACTGTATAACATAAGCATGTTACATAAGAAAAGTGAAAGTGGGGAGAAAGACCAGTTTATTAGAACAAATGACATAGCCTCCCCTAAATGGCTTGGAGGTTCTCTGTTCTGAATATGAATAAGCCAACCTCTCGTACCTGTTTCTTTATTACCCACAAAGGGCTAAACATAGAGGGGACAAACAAGGACAGACAAACGGATTAAGTCGATTATATCGACCCCAGTCGGTGGAATTTGAACTCAGAACGTAACGGCAGACGAAATACCTATTTCTTTACTACCCACAAGGAGCCAAACTCAGGGAGGACAAACAAGGACAGACAAACGGATTAAGTCGATTATATCGACCCCAGTGCATAACTGGTACTTATTTAATCGACCCCTAAAGGATTAAAGGCAAAGTCGACCTCAGTGGAATTTGAACTCAGAACGTAGTGACAGATGAAATACTGCTGAGCATTTCGCCCGGCGTGCTAACGTTTCTGCCAGCTCGCCGCCTTAAGCCAGTCTCTAATACCTTCGACCAAACTGTTTGGCGGGAAAACTAGATGCATTACTTTGAAGTTAGCATGTGCTTTATGCATGCAAGTGTCAATATCTTTTATGACAACAATTTTTCATTTATGGAAATACATTCGTTCAGGTTCTAGAATGGGAAACTCTGAAAGCTATAGTTCAAATCTCAGTTGGAGCCTTACTACAGGATAGGGATAAATAGTTATTTTTTTAACATTGTAATCGTAATTATTTTTAACATTACTACAGTAGAACTCTGCATTACTTTTACCTGCAACTTCAAATGGAAAGAAATTCAAGAAGGGATCTTTCTAGTCTGAGCACACACTCACAAGTACATTACCACTGACGGAGAGATTTCTGCTAAAATTGCGCAAGGCGACGACTTTGATAACTAAGTGCCAAATATTTGGACTAGTGAAGTGTCACAAGTAACCATTAGCATACATCTATTTTGGTCTGATTAATAAATAGTTTCACTCAAATTAAATTGATTCCATTATATATCAAAGCCACCAGACCATAGCAAAGAGAAAGATTTCCAATATTGTTGAAAGCCCAGATGACTCATGGTTCTTGTAGTGCTATCAAGGCGAAATAATTTTTCATGGAAGATAACTGAAGCACCAAACGGTTTCCCAGATCATTTATCAAGGAGATCCAAATAGACTGAAGATGGCTATTACTTTTACAGAAAAATACCAGAAAATAGAAGCTCTCTTCACCTTCATATATGAACATCAACTCGACAATTGATAGATAATTTCCCACTGTCCTAGTCAGACGAAGATATTTATCGCACATATCAGTTTTCAGTTTTGTAATTATGTCCTAGAAATACACCATCAAGGGATCTGGCGTTACAATGTTTGCACTGATACTGTAAAACAATCAGATGAAGTCATCCAATTCCCTTAGAGTCAATGCACCAATGACAATAAGGCTTTCTGACGATTTTTTGCTTCTCCTCATCACAAAAATTCCCCAGCATTCAAGAACTTGCTCTTTTCTTGGAAAACAGCAACAGGTTTACAGCACCCAAGTAGCTACGACTGCACAGCAGCACAATGTTTGTTCGAGGATGCTCGAGGGACACAATGCTTATTGCCATTTTCCTGCTGTACCAGCATATTTTCCTTGCAAAAAGTGTTGCTGTAACACCAAGCTCCATTCTACACAACATAGAACAAAAAGCAATGGAGTCGAAGAAAGCAAGGTTCCACTGTTGAAGGCTGAATTGACATAAAGTTTGTCAGTACTCTTGGACCATTGGAAGAGAATCTACTGTACATGCCATTCAACGTGAGTGCTTCTCTCTACGACTTCTCCATAAAGTGTGAAATTAAAATTTATTCTAAGTTCTTTGAATAGTCAATGACGAAGTTTGCCCCGCTTACAGTGTGATATAATTTAGACGTGGACTTTTAGAGAACAATGTACAATCAGATGCAACTTTATCAGAAGTTTCTATACCTACAGGCAAGAATCTTAAAGTCCTTTTCACCAGGTTATTAAAATACTGTGAAATATCCATCAGTTTTAGTTTTGGCTGAAATTTTAAATCAAAAGCATTGTGTATGCTGACAAGAGGTTCTATGAAAATGAAAATGTCTCTATTAAAAGCAATTTTAGGCAATTTATAGCTACTTTTCAGTCTGCAACATCAGGTATTCTCCTAGTATGTACACATTCATGCATACTAACACACACACACACACACATGTATGCATATGCATATGCTCTCAGTCATAAAAGCACATACACTTATACGCAAACACACAAATAATATGAATAGTTGTTTTATTGTATCAGAAGCTTAATATCCACATAATCATGCAAGGAAAGAGATTATAGTGGTTTGGTAGTTGATTTGGCTTGTGGGAGAACTCAAACTCAGCACTGTAATTTAATGATGCGCTAAGTAATCACTCATACTGGGTTCATAATTTATTACAATATATATTGTATCTTTACGTGCTACCTGTTTGTAACTTGATGGATGGTCCATTGAGATCTGAGTTGTCTTTACTTACACAAAAAGCACAACACCAAAGAATGGACAGAAACCATTGAATCTTTGGTTAGCATTATGGTATTCTAATGATTCAGCCGATTGAAATTTACCTATGCTCTTTAGAAAAGCAAGACTAAAGAAAATGAAATATATAAAAAAAGAAGGACAGGAAGAAAAGAAAGAAAACAATGTTGTGTTTAACAGTATTGTCAATTCAACAGCATTTTCCAAAATGATACTTTGCCATTTTTCATTTTGACATTTATATAGATTTTGCCCTTGTTTAAATCAAGTTAACGGTTTCTGTCTGACAATATATAGGTTGATTCTCAATGGAGACATTTAAATAATCTATTTTCTTCTGATGGAATATACTAGAAAATTCCTTTTTCTTTACATACCTTGATGTCTTTTTATTTTAGTTCTTGTTTTTAATTTTTCTGTTTTGTTATTGTTGTTGTTGCGAATGTATTTATGTGTTCTGAGAAATCTAACATTACTCGTGTGTATCTCAGTAAGAATAAATGACAAGCTTCTTAGCCTAAACTTTAGTTTTATTCTGTACACTTGACAATATGGATACTTGGGGATAAATCTTAAGTAGACATTACTGAGAAATATGTTAGGATTTAAAGACCTTTGAAAATTCTCTGTGGCTTTTGTCTGACACGGGAATCACAATTTTTGCGCATTTTATTTGATATAATTAATTGATCAAGTATTCAGACTTAAGCATTAGTTGCTTTGAGTGACAGTAATTTTTCAAAGATTTTTTTTCAAAGCAAAATTACAACTTAATATAACTTTTCTTCCGAGTGAAAGATGGTGAAAGAATCACAGAGGCAAGCGTAAAAGTAAACTAATAGGATTCTTTCTGGTGAAACAGAAATCGACTTGTTTTTTATTTTCAGAAATTATTTTTTATACATTTGTTTTATTTTGCCATTAAGTTTGATGGGTTTATATATTCAAATATTTGCATGAATTTCTATTCATATTTCTAACATCAAAATATCTTTCTAAATGCAAACTACGCAGTTACGAAATGATATTCGTGTTTACAATATTGTTTGGAGCTGGAAGAAGAACACAAATCTATGAATCACTCACAAACATACAAGAGTGCTTGAGTTGGCTGAGTCATCGAGATGCCAGACTAACTATTTGTGGGTCGATAGTTAATTTCTGACTGCAAACAGTATACTCCGCCTTTGGCAAGGAGATTTAAATTTTGTTAGCTCAATCTACCTAATAATAGATATGCAACAAAGACTATAAATCTAGATAAGTTCGTATTCCGTAAGAAGCAATTGCTAATGGTTGGAGCAAAACCCTTTAACGGAGAAGCAAGCAAATTTGAAAAAAAATTTTTTTTCTTGAGTTAGACTGTAAACATAAACGTTTTCAGAAAGATTATGAAGAATAAATACGTTTAGAAAAAGATTTTGAAGAAAAATTACACACACATTATAGAGAGAAGCAATTAGCGTAAAACTATTCACTCATAGATACACTCCAGCCTTTGCTCCACTGGCGTGTTGTCTTCCGTTTTTTCATTTTTCTTTATCACTACTGTAGTGGCCACTGTTCCTTGGAATTGGTTGGCTTTGTGCCACCTCCACTCAAGCACACTCATTTGTCTTTCCATTTCACATCTTTGCCTCACCATCCACTAAATACTTCGCCTAGTCTTCCCCAGAACGTCTTTCCTGATCATGTCTTTCTGGATGGTAAGGACAAGAAATGTTTAATCTGAATATTAACAACACCAAATCTCACCAGCTTCGGAGGGCATGTGAAGGAACTGGATACTGTTCTTCCTCCATTCTCAGTAAGTAAAACAAAAAGAAAACTTTGAAACATTATTACACACTGCTCGCTTTTGTATGCTGCACGAAGAACCATTATATAATTGACAAAAATATTAATTATTTGTTTTGTCGGGTTTAAATCTTTCTATGAACCAATAAAGTGGAAAGAGATACCACCGATAGTATTGTGATAAGTAGTGTAACATCGATAATCCTATATCCATTTAAATGAGACATATATCATTAACAGCCATTTATGCTGTGATATCAGAAGATTTAAGGAACATAAATGCTTTTAAAATTATGTAGCTGTTATCACCATTACCTCTACTTAATAAACTGTTACTATCCGTGTGTGTGTGTGTGTAAATACGCATCACCATTCTTTGTCACCATTTATCACATACGTTAGAATATTAAACCTACCTATTTATTTTTCCTCAAAGCAATAACAATACTAGACACTTTTAAGCTCACATTAGATGAGTATAAGAGTAATATTATGCAACCAATTAAAAAATAAGCTCCACTTAGGGAAAACAGAAGTTACAGATTTAAACGTTCACATTAGCTAAGTATAATTGTAATATTATGTAGCTAATTAAAATTATAAGCATAACTTAGGGAAAACAGAATTTATAAATTTAAACATTCATCTGGTTTACAAATTTCTAATAGATCCACGATATGGTACACATTCAGAATTCCCCAAAATAGAGTGAGGGATATCAGATGCAGATGTAAGTATATCAACAAGAATAAAGTGATTTCTTTGAATCACTACCGATCTATTTATTGTTTTCATTTGACTGGCTGTACATCGCGAACGACCAGCCTAGTAACCTTTTTGGAGTGGGAGCTGGATCTCTTGTAGAAACTGAAACTTACCCGCTGTTTATGAACCTGATATCAGCGTAATTTGGATTGGCCTTCAGAAGTTTTACGGGACCCACTTGCGATTTGAAGTTTGAATTATGTATATGATGGCACAGATAATCCTTACCAAGTTCGGAAAGTCAATTTATGTTGAGCTAAGTCTTTCTAAAAAATGCAAACCTTTCATGAGATGTCTTGTCGATGGCTGTACATAACAGATCATATAGGACGTATAGCTTCTATCATCACGGTCTCTCATTGTTTAATTCTTTTAATTTCTTGGCCTAACTTTATATAGTTTCAGGTAATACCATTATGACTTCTGCGGTGTCAGTTTTGTATAGAATTATATGAAGCTTGTGAAAATTCCATGCTTATTTAGGAATTGTTTCAACTAGACAGATATGAAGGACATTTCCTACTCAATCTATCTGAGTGAATAAACAGTGGCATTCCCAATAACACAGGAGATGTGAATTAGGTAATTTCTAATAGTAGAGGTACTGATAGATGTACTTTTATCATGAGAAAATTCATTAGTTATATGTAAGCATACATTCAAATTATTAGAAAAAGGAAAAGGTCTTTTAGAGTCTATTGACAAGTGTTCAAATGGAAGGGTAACTTTTTATAAAGAAATATCTTTGGTGCAATAAATGTAAAGTTTTATTTTATTATGTATAAGCAATTGGTGCAAACCAACGGTGCATCTTCCACAGAAAGTGGTAGGTCCTGTTCTTTTGTAAAAATGAAATATTCATTTTATACTAGGGTGTACCTAGAAATTATGTTGTAATTCTAAATTTATAGATGTCAGTAGAGTAGGTAAACATTTCTCTGAGCCAAGTATATAAGCCGAGTATTTGAAACAAGTACAAGTTCAGTACTTCAGTGTAGGGTAATATTACTTTTTATTTCCCAAGGCTTTTCATGTCAGACATGTAAGAAACAACTTTTGCTCAATCACTAACTTAAAATATTTCGTGAAGAAATGTTTCAATTTCACAATTTCTTTTGCTGCATAAATTTCTTTTTGGGCAATTTGATAAGAAACAGGCTTTTCAACTATCACTAAATTAAAGTATTTTGTAAAGAAATGTTTCATTTTCACAGTTTCTGTAGCTACATACATTCCTTTTTCGACAATGTGGTAATAGTTTTTGTCTCCGAGTTATTTAAGGATCTCTAGAAAAATACCACATGTCTACCATGTGGTAATAGTGTTGCAGTAATAATTTGATTAGTAGCATCTGTTTTAATACTAAAAGGTAAATCATTATCGGGAGCGGCCATTTTTAATAAGCTTAATACATTTTATGGCATCCCTAGATACACGGAAATTTGCACCTACCAAAGTAGGAAGAAATCCATTTGGCTTAGTGTACGGAGAACTCAAGTACCTGATGTAATTTATTACTACTTCAAAATGTAGAAAGCCCTACAAGAGGTTGAAAGTGTTCTGGTTCAAATGTAATTTTCCATATGAAATGAAATAAAATAAAAAAGTATTAATTCTTAGGCTAGAATATATTTACATGTAAACATTATCTGCAATAGAAGCAGTGTTAAATTAAATTAAATTAAATTAAATTAAATTATCGTTGAAAGGCAAATTTACTGCAGTATGCATCCAGAGATAATGAATGTGGTGTGTTTAAAAACACTATATATATATATATAATATATATATATATATATGTATGTATGTATGTATGTATGTATCAAGAGTTGCACAAAAGAATGAAAACACCTTTCAAACAAATTTATTTTAATATGGGGTAGGACCACCTTTGGCGGTAATTACAGCTTGGATTCTACGAGGTATGGACTTGTACAAAGTTTGAAAGTTTGAATTGTTTCCAAAGGAATTTTTGTCCATGCTTCAGCTAAAACAGTCTCCAGTTCTTGTAGTGATGATGGTGGAGGATATCAACTCTAAAATGCACCATAAACGTTCAATAATATTGAGATCTGGGGACTGTGGTGGCCAGATAAGATGTTCAACTTCATTAGAATGTTCCTCGTGCCCTTCAGTAACAACTTTAGCTGTGTGGATTGGTGCATTATCATCCTGAAAGATTACGTCTCCCTTCGGAAACAGTTCCGCAACCAGAGGATGAATTTGATCAAATAAAATGCTTAAATAGTCTTGACTATTAATTCTGCCATGAAGGGAAACCACTGGGTAAGCAGATTTCCAAGATATAGCCCCCCCCCCCCCGATCACACAGATCATCCTCCATGTTTAACAGCTGGAAGAAGGCAGTCTGGGTCAAATGCTTCTTTTGGTTGTCTCCGCACGTATACTCGGCCAGTGGTCGGAAATAAGGTAAAGGATGACTTGTCCGAAGAAATAACATTCTTCCACTGCCATAGGGACCAATTTTATAGGTTTTTACTCCACTCTAAGCACCTTGCATCATTTGTTTTTGAAAGTAGTGGTTTTACTGATTGCAGCGCTCCAGCCTTGTGCAGCTCTTTGAAAGTCCGATAGATCTGTCATTTTAATGAATTTTAATTATCTTTTTCTGATGATATCTGAAAAGAAACGGCAATCTTAGCAAAAAATATTAAGCAATACTAATAATAAATAAAAAAACAAACAAGCTTTTGACGGTTTTATAGATGTTTCAAAATTATGATGCTATGATGCTAGGTGTTTCCATTATTTTGTCCAACTCCTGTATATATATATTTTTAAATATAAGAGTGTATAAAATATTTTTATACATAGAGAGAATACCCTTGACAGGACTCCTTATATGCCCTTTCTAGCATGTAATGAGTCTTATGACTTTTACTTATGCTTGCTAACCACTAGTAATAAATCATTTTAATTTATTACCATCATATTTACGATAGTAATACATATAGCAAGACCGTCAGATGCATTTCGACCTTGCTGAACTTTGTCAATGGTGTGTACTCACAGTAAGCCACATGCTTGCTGTCAGTACACACCATTATTGATGAGCTATGTCACCTATGACTAGCTGTGGGTACATGCCATGGACAGGACCCAACGAGGCCGGAATGCAAATGGCGTTCTCGCTAGTCACTGTAGGGACAGTTTTCGTTTCCTTTCTATATATATTGTGGCTTTAAACGTAACAAACATAATACGCCCGTAAGATGTTATATCTTGACGTGTACTGCAGCAAATTTGCCTTTCAACGATGTATTTACATTAAACATGATACATAGATGGCTATCCACATTTATGTTTGCTTAAGGTCAGATTGTTACGTTTCTCAGTCTTAAAGAAGGTTGGTATTTGTGATTTTGTTTCACAACAAACTAAAACAAGATAAAATAAATCATCCAAATACGAATAGGCCACTTAAAGATTAATTTCATTGATGAATTAGTTGAGAACACGCTCAAACATCGATACACCATTTACAATGCCCATGGGAACTCGTACTAATTGATATAAACACCTCGCTGCTTGGAAAACATTGTATGGTTTTCCACACGCATCATGCCAATTTGAACAACGTCACTTGAGTAAATTTTTACTAAATATTAACATATAGATATAACCTTGACCAGATAATCTAAACAGGGAACTGTATAAACGTCAACCACTGTAAAGTGTTTCATAGCTTAAGAGAAATCTACTACAAGCCTTTTCGTATTGAAATTTCCATCTAAATCCGGCATCTACCGTTATGACTTTCTTAGAGGTACATTCCAGAAGTTTTGTGACTTTGTTTTTGTGAGGCAGTTATAACTGTCCTATATTATTGTAATTTTAATATATCATTACTATGCTTCTAATAAGCTCTTCTGCCAACTCATGTTATTTCAGTTTGAAAGAGACAGCTGTAACAACACTTTCAACGCACCCTACTAAACTCTGCTTGTCATAGCTGACTAGTTCGAAGCTTGCAGTTTGGAAACTTGTTATGCAATTATGTTTGTGTTAGACTGGGCAAAACTGCCACAAATTCTTATGAAATGCTCCAGGCTGCTAATGGATTAAATTTTTCGCTGGCACAAGAAGCTCAAGGATGGTAGGGAAGAGGTGACAGATGGTGAGAGGTGTGGGTCGGAAAGAGACGTTAAAACATCAGAGCTGGTTGAGAAAATACACAATTTTCTAGATGAAGACTGTCTTGTGTCTCTGAAGGCAATAAGCCTACATGTTGGGGTCGGTGTCACAACTGTACACAGAATTGTGTATGAAGATTAGAACATGCGCAAAATTCGTGCAAAGTTTGTTCCCAGGATGCTCAGTGACGAGAATCCTGGTCACCAACTTCTTGATATAAACGGGCATCAAAACTGTCCCCTACCCTTGCACTCTGTGACTCTTGGTTGTTCCTCAACCTGAGGGAGAATCCTAGAGGCAATCGTTTTGCAGATGAAGGAGGCTAGAGTCCTGAATACCTTCCCTTTGGAGCGCATTCATGGAGCCTTCATGAAGAGGCTGAAGCACTGCAACAAGTGCATTGAAGTCAGAGAATCCTACTTTGAATCCTACTAAGGCGGCGAGCTGGCAGAATCGTTAGCACGCCGGGAGAAATGCTTAGCAGTATTTCGTCTGCCGCTACGTTCTGCGTTCAAATTCCGCCGAGGTCAACTTTGCCTTTCATCCTTTCGGGGTCGATAAATTAAGTACCAGTTACGCACTGGGGTCGATCTAATCGACTTAATCCGTTTGTCTGTCCTTGTTTGTCCCCTCTGTGTGTAGACCCTTGTGAGCAGTAAAGAAATAAGAATCCTACTTTGAGGAAATTAGTTTTGTACTTTGAAATTAATAAATGTCTCTTATGAAAAAGTTTAGAAACTTCTGGAATGCACCTTTTATTATAAATCCTATTAAACAGTTTCGAAATCTTCGAATCAATAAATTTCATATCTTTCACACTGTATGATTTTATATCATTCACATTGTATGGTTGCCACAGGTTTGCAGTTTTGAATTAGAGTTTGTAAATATTTTGGCTTCCCAGCTACTTGTATTTGAGTAAAACCACAAATTTAAATGGATTCTGGTCCACGATAAGTAATTCCATTTTCCTTATGTAGTTTTTATAAATACAAAATGGTACACAAAGAATTACATTAACACAAATTTATATATAATCTATTTTGATAAATATTTCAACTACACAGAATCCATTAATTCGTTCAGTTAGTTCGGAAATAGTCATGAAAAGTATACCTAGTTTTAGATTTATTTCCAGATTGAATCGATTAGATAATTTTGATACGTGAATTTTTCAGATGAATCTGTGTTTATGAACATTTCGATTACCTTGCTATTAATTTTTGCCTTTATAACATAAGGTGTAAAAGACCAAGTTGCAGAAATCACAGTCACTAATGAAATAGATCCAGATGTCTTAACTTGTGGGCCAGAAGAAGTGTAGTACCAGGCCGGCAGACAAGGTTTAGTCGAACTGTAGGTACAACGAGTGTGAGTGCGCGTGGGGAAATCCTTTCGAGTTGTTACAGAAGAAAAAAAGCACGTTCTCCACTTTTAGATTTTACAGTAATAGATTATTTTAATTTATTTCTTAAATTTTCGTCTTTAACATCAGAAGTATCTATTAAAGAAATAGGCATTTAATAAAAGTCTTCAATATACTTCATTCTCGTAACGGATGACACATTTCAATGTTAAATATTTGCAAGCTAGAAGCCTAGTCCTAATAATGTTTGAACGTATTCTCTGTATGAAGGAGTTTTTTTTTATGTCTGATGTTTATTTTACTTTAGCTGTGTCGGCTTTAAAATGCAGTCAAGTGTTAATACAATTAAATCTTATAGAAATTATGAATGACTTCACTAGATTTTTAAAATCGTGTAGACAGAAGGTATTTAGCATCTATTTTACTGGGTGGTTTCACATAAGATTTCTCAAGTTGTCTTAAAACTTAGAATGTTTGTAAGAGGTCTTGTTTAATACGTTAGGCCTCCCAATATGTAATATTATTAGTTCTACTTTAAGATTAAGGCTAAGTTGGGTAGCTGGGAAATACTTGAATCTCCTAATCCATAATTTATATATCTTGTTAAGGAGAATCTGCTGGAAGTGAAAATAGTCTGGACAAACTATTTTGAAGATTTTGATAATTATTAAATTCCTTAAACTGGTGAGATAATGACAGTTCCAGATGGTATCCTTCACTCAATTTAAAGGAGACTTATCGCGAAAAGCCACTGTTTAAGTGACTGGAAGATGTAACGTGACTATTATTGATCAGCAGATCTTATTATTACTAGGGTCGGTAAGGCGATGAGCTGGCAGAATCGTTAGCATGTCGGACAAACTGCTTAGTGACATTTTGTCCGTCTCTGTTCTGAGTTCAAATTCCGCCATCGTCGACTTTACCCTTCATCCTTTCGGAGTCGATAAATTAAGTACAATTTGAGCACAGGGGTCGAGATCATCCACTAGCTACCCCCTTCAAAATTTCAGGCTTTGTGTCTAAAGTGGAAATAATAATAATAATAATAATAATTATTATTATTATTGTTATACAGACGCTAATACATGCTAATTTAGTTAGCAGAGATATAATCCTCGGGTTTGGTGATAAGTCCCCTCAGATCTCAGCACTTTTCTACAGATCGACAATTCTAATTCATAAAGCTTTTTAAGGTAGCAGTTTCGGTCTTATATCGAGTGCATCAATTACTACAGGAACAATTTTCACCTTATATTATTCCACGATTACTTCATCTCTCTAGCTAGGCCCTGATGTTTCTTATTTTTTTCAGGTACCTTAAAATCTACTCTATTATTGCAAAGTTAGTGATCTTACACTGTACTCCCTTCTCCATAATCAAATTTGGGTTCTTTGCTTTCATAATATGATCAATCTCCCTAGAACCGCTCCTTAAAAACCTGTAATGATCTCACCACAACAGCTTGTCTTCTTTGTTCATACCACTTTCCCGCCACTTTCAACACACAGATTTGATTAACATCTCAATGCAGTCTTTTACTGAGACAATAATGCCTACATTTTTGCTCTTTTTGTGCTAGCTTACTGCATTACTTAAAAAATTGCTTAACTCTTTTGTCTTCTTTTCCACGCTTTCTGTGTTTGCTGTCTCACTTTTATCAAACCTTGGCTTTATCAAATTCTCTCTAAAGGATGGTTCCTGAGCGATTATAATTAACGATTCAGTTTTTCATTTAGGTGTATTATTATTCAGATTATTAAGGTGATGAACTGGCTAAATCGCTAGCATGGTGGACAAAATGCTTAGCGAAATTTCGCCCGTCTTTACGCCCTGAGTTCAAATTCTTTCTGGGTCGATAAAATAAGTTCCAGTTGAATACTGTCGTCGATATAATCGACTTACCCCTCCCCTGAAATTGCTGGCCTCGTACCAAGATTTGAAGCCATTATCATTATCATCATTCTTCTTCTTCTTCTTCTTCTTCTTCTTCTTCTTCTTCTTCTTCTTCTTCTTCTTCTTCTTCTTCTTCTTCTTCTTCTTCTTCTTCTTCTTCTTCTTCTTCTTCTTCTTCTTCTTAACTCAGGTTTTGTTGGAACTCCTGATATCTTGCATGCATAGCGGGTTTGCTACCTGTAGCCTACGGTACCAAGCTATCAGTTCTTTTCAACTCTCATACTTTTATGATTATCCTGGTCGTGCCAAGGAGGGGAAACCTTTTGTAACAGCTTTACTGGGCACCCTATTCCGATTTCCTTTATATTCCTCTTGACGCTTTCTAATACTGACTCTAAGGACCCATTGACACTATCTTAAGCTTTTTCATTTTCCACAGCCGAGCTATTCCGTACTCAAGAGGATATGTCCATTTTTCTGCCTTCTTTCTTGACCATTCGTGAGTCAAAGGGGCACACAACATCAATTATATGGCTCACGTGGTTCAACTCGTCCACCACTACTAATTCCTACTTGTTATGTCTAAGCACTCGATCTGTTTGGATTAGGAAATCTCATAGGATTTTTCCGGTCGCCGACTCCGCCACTCTCGGCGGTTTGTACTCATACCACGTCCTACCTCTCTCTAGACCCAAAATAATCATCGTCATCGTCATCATCATCATCATCAGCAGCATTTATTTATTTATTTATTTATTTATTTACTTATTTATCTATCTATTTATTTATTTATTTAGTTTATTATCATTTAGAGTGACCAAAAACACTATTCAGACTATTCATATCCGAGTTAACAGGAATAAAGTAGTCAAATGGTCGAATACTCTATGATTAGTAACGTTTCAAGTCGTGACCTTTTGATCAGTAGTTAAACTCATAAACTGGTGAATCAACAAGCCCGAGTGACTCTAAAACGATATAGTCATATTTATATTTTTCTTTCATGAATTTCTACTGAGAATGGTAACTGTAACGGAACATGAAAATTCATGTATAATAAAATCTTATTTTATATGTTACTGTTATTATTTAGTCTCATGTCAGCCTTTATGAAGCAGACTTTTAATCAAAGAAGCATTTCTAGAATACTGTTGATGTAGAGAAATTCAAAGGTTACCAACAAACTGCATGTTTTATCTCTGTAAATTCAAACTGCTCGACGTGTGGGATTTTCCAACCCATTTAATTACTTGCTACTGTCTCATACGTCTGTTTAAACAGCGTTGATTGTCGGTATACCAACAACAAACCATAGCGACAGCAGGCACGACGTCGGCTATGATGGTGGGGTTCCAGTCGACCCGATCAAACGAACAGCTTGCTCGAGAAATTAACGTAGCAAGTGACTGAGTACTTCACAGACCACTTCTCGTAATTGTCAGAGAGAGTCAGCGTGACACAGAATGTGACAAAGCTGGTCTTTTGAATTACAGGTGCAACTCATTTTTGCCAGCTGAGTCGACTGGATCATTGTGAAATAAAGTAATTTGCTCAACGATATCACGCATCGCCAAGAATCGAATTCACAACTTTATGATCGTGAGCTAAATACCCTGACTTAACCACGCGCCTTCACACAACAACAACGCCGTCCAAGAATTTGGACCTGGAGATCTCCATTTCCAGCGACTTCGAGGGCCACCTCCCAGTGGTGTCGGGCGTCAACGAAGAGCCCACAACTACAATAAGGCGACCAAATTTTTTTTTCCAAGGTCTGGAGTCTCCCGCCCCTAAGCCCTAGACCATCACCTAATGACCCTTGTCCGTCTTGTTGCTTAACAACAACAAAACAACAATAACAACAACATTAACGTGACAATTCAATTTGGAGGAGTTATTAAGGAGACTGCAACATAGTCTATTGGATCTGTTTGAAACAGCAGTCAAATATCCTTCCTCAAATTACATCTTACCGTCTTACCTTATATTTACATATAGTGCATCTAAGACTGCTTTTCCGAAATTGTTACTCTTTTTCTTTCTTTTGAAGATGGTTGTGTATGATATGGGAAGGGATATCCGCCAACTGTTTCTAACAGATTCCAATGACTATGTCAAGGCTTTTATGCTGGTTCCCTCATAATGATATAACATATTATTACTATAGATAATTCTTCTTTTTGTTCATATTCTGCCAATCAGCATAGCTTGAAGAGTCATGTGATACGGTGATCGTTATTAAATGGTTTGTGGCAATTCTTTGTTCTAAAGATTTGGATTTGCAGATAAGACACGTATCACGTTGGCAACGTTTGAATTTTCATAAATTCTGGCAATCGCGCTTCCATCAGTTATTCTTGTGAGAAATACTGACTTAAGAATTAAGCCTTAAAGGCACTTAATTCCTTCTTTTAAGAGATGGTACGCAGGGATTGTATTGCTAAAGAAGGAAATCTGATTGTTACATTAAGTAAGCTAAGTAGCTATAGAAGCTTTCTGAATACCTTTTTCACAGAATATTAGAGAGTTTAGATGTAAATTGTATATATATTTCTTAACTTCCGAAAGTTCCGTTGGCAGAAACGTTAGCACGCCGGGCAAATTGCGTAGCCGTATTTCGTCTGTCGTTACGTTCTGAGTTCAAATTCCGTCGAGGTCGACTTTGCCTTTCATCCTTTCGGGGACGATTAAATGAGTACCAGTTACGCACTGGGGTCGATATAATCGACTTAATCCGTTTGTCTGTCCTTGTTTGTTCTCTCTGTGTTTAGCCCCTTGTGGGTAGTAAAGAAATTTGTATATTGATACGAAGTCATAATGTCAATACCAACTAAGAGAAGAATGAAAGGGAAGAACGAAAGAAAAAGAGAGAGGGAGAGAGTATAAGAGAAAAAGATGAAGGTTTATGCGCAAATCTATATATGTACGTGCATGTATGTGTGTATGTGTATGTTTAGGGGTATGTATATGTATATATATATGTGTGTGTGTGTGTGCATCATTTCTGTCTGTGTGGAAAGAGTGCAATGAATGCTTTATGTGGTTATGTGATTATGTGTGTGTTTCTGAGTGTGAAGGAAAGTAAGTGATAGAGAGAGGAAGAGAGAGAAATGGAGGGGGTGGGTAGGTGAGAGAGAATAAGAAAGAAAAAAGAAAGAAAACGAGAGAACAACTGAGGGAGAAAAAGAGAAAGCGGGAGTATTTTTGTGTAAGCTTATGAATATATACGCAATATATATATATATATATATATGTGTGTGTGTGTGTGTGTGTGTGTATGTATGTATGTATGGTTTCAAGCATTCATACGTATTAGCATATGCATCTGTGTAAAAGCAAATGTGTATGTATGTATGTTGTTTGTGTATGAGCAGTTCCTGCCAAGGCGTTTGACTATGTATAATTCAGTATTTTAAAATGTTAGAGATTTTCCCAGGAAGTGAAGTATTAACCGAGAAAGAGTATAATATATATATTATATATATATATATATATATATATATATATATATATATATATATATATACATACATACACACACATATATATTCATATACATATATATGCATATACGTATATGCATATACATATATATGCATATACACATATATATATATATATATATATATACATTCATGCAGTATATAAAGAAGCATAGAGACAAGACAGGGGTAAAATAGAGATGCAATACTTGGAGAACTTAACAGATGAATGCTTTGATAGTAGCATTGCCGTAATGGACCTGGAAAGCATGTATTTAGCAAGTGAGTGTAGCGGGGTAAATAGCAACCTCTTCGAAAGATGTAATCAACTGAAATAGAACTTTCTGTGAAAGCAGAAATAATTTGACATTAAGAGGTTAAACCTGGCAATCTTCAAGCGATGTATCACATTTAAATGATATCGTTAAGTCATTAACAAGGAACAAATTAATGACGCCCAAGCAATTAGAACAGTTTTTAGATTAACTACAACAGCATCCGAAAATTGATAGAGGAATTACTAATTTTCGCTATACTGACGCCCAAACTGTCAGGTAAACTTTTATTCCAAATTTAAGTAGATATTTTAGGTGTGGTGTGAGCTACTAGAATTTTGATGAAGCTGTCTAATTAAAACCAAGAAAATAGGTTGTATTTCAGCAGCTCATACATTAAAGAATTTTCAACAGGGAGGAGGTGAGGTGGGGTTTCCTGTAGAAAAAGAGGTATGAGGATAAGATTTCTTCTTCTTCTCTTCTTCTTCTTCTTCTTCTTCTTCTTCTTCTTCTTCTTCTTCTTCTTCTTCTTCTTCTCTTCTTCTTCTCCTTCTTCTTCTTCTTCTTCTTCTTCTTCTTCTTCTTCTTCACGACACGAATATTACCGCAACCAATATCATGACAACCGGCAATACTAGGACACTCATTAGCATATACGCCATCGTCATCATCATCGTTCCTCCTCCTCCTCCCCCTCCACTTCCCTCCCCTCCTCCCTTACCCCCTCCTCCTCCTCATCTTAGATACGGTCACTATAGCTTTAGTCTAGATACGTACTACTTCATTCTTCTGCCTCTCATTCCGCTTATTCTCTCTAAAATTGTCTGTTCTCAAGTTAATAATCGTTTCTAGTTCATAATGAGAACTGCCTCCCATGGTATTGAACCATATGCATAGTTGCTTGTGTGCATATGTACACTTCCATACACACACACAAAACACATTCATTCGCGCACTTACATATACACATACATATGCATTTCTGTGTGTGTGTGTGTGTGTGTTTGTGTGCTGGTAAGCCATATATGGTATTATTACTTGTAATCAGTAGATATGTATGCAGCAAATGGATGTTTTACGTGTAATATTTTATATAGTATTCTATTATATTAGGCGCAGGAGTAGCTGTGTGGTAAGTAGCTAGCTGGCCAACCACATGATTCCGGGTTCAGTCCCACTGCGTGGCACCTTGGGTAAGTGTCTTCTATAGCCTCAGGCTGACCAAAGCCTTGTGAGTGGATTTGGTAGACGGAAACTGAAAGAAGCCCGTCGTATATATGTGTGTATGTGTGTTTGTGTGTCTGTGTTTTTCCCCCCAACATCGCTGGACAACCGCTGCTGGTGTCTTTACGCCCCCGTAACTTAGCGGTTCGGCAAAAGAGACCGATAGAATAAGTACTAGGCTTGCAAAGAATAAGTCCTGGAGTTGATTTGCTCGACTAAAGGCGGTGCTTCAGCATGGCCGCTGTCAAATGACTGAAACAAGTAAAAGAGTAAAAGAATATTATATAATCGATTATGCAATGCAATGGATCCTCCGTCGGTTTAAACGATGAGCATTCTGTTGTTTGATCAAATGAACTATTTATAAAGATATATAAATATCGGTCTCAAATTTTGGTTTGAGGTCAGCAGTTTTGGTGGATGGGGTAAGTTAATTATATGGACCACAGTACTTGACTGGTATTTTATTTTATCGCATTCGAAAGGATGAAAGGCAAAGTCGACCCCAGCGGAATTTGAACTCAGAACGTAAAGAGCCGGAAGAAATGCCACTAAGTATTTTGTCCGACGTGCTAACAATTCTGCCTGCTTGACGCTTTACTCATTACATAAATGTTAAAGCGACTGAGTGTATTCTACAGATACTTGTATATTTACAAATCTCAGGTCTTATCAATACGTAACAAACCCAATCTTTTGAAGTACACGTGCAAAAATTATGGGAGCCATGTATTTATTGAGTGGTGTGACACCCCAAGATTCGCATGGTGAGAGTGGACTCGGGATCACATGTTTCGGCTACATCTATGTTCTATTGTACTTCAACATATAGCATCCATTGAAACATACATATTCTTTTCTGCTCTAGGCTCAAGGTCAGAAATTTTGAGGGAGGGGTCCAGTCGATTGGATTGACCCCAGTACGCAACTGGAACTTAATTTATTGACCTCGAAAGTATGGAAGGAAAAGTCGACCTCGGCGGAATTTGAACTCAGAACATAAAGACAGACGAAATACCTATTTCTTTACTACCCACAAGGGGCTAAACATAGAGGGAACAAACAAGGACAGACAAACGGATTAAGTCGATTACATCGACCCCAGCGCGTAACTGGTACTTAATTTATCGACCCCGAAAGGATGAAAGGCAAGGTCGACCTCGGTGGAATTTGAACTTGGAATGTAACGACAGACGAAATACGGCTACGCATTTCGCCCGGCGTGCTAACGTTTCTGCCAGCTCGCCGCCTTAGAAACGCCTAAATATTACCATTTTGCTGTGTGTCTTTTCTTTTATCTTCTTTGACTTGTTCCAGTTATTGAACTGCGTCGGCGTTGGGTCACCACCTTGAAGTATTTAATCGAACAAATCAACCTCAGTACTTATTTTTAAAAGTTTGGTACTTATTCTGTCGGACTATTTTACAGAACCGCTAGGCTGTAGTGATGTAAGCAGACCCACACCAGTTGTCAAGCGGTGTCGAGGACAAAGACAAAAGCAAACTCAATGACACACACACTTAGAATTGTATTCTTTTGGGCTTTTGTTTACCAAAAGCCACCCACGAAGCTTCAGTCGGCCCGGGTTTAAAAAGAAAACACTTGCCCAAAGTATTGCATAATGGGGTTGAACTAATGACCATGTGGTTTGGAAGCAAGTTTGTTACCTACACAGCAACGCCTGCGTGTATGTAATATGTTTTTATATCGCAAAATATATATGTGTATATATGTTTGAGGACTTACAAATTGGTCGTGTAGTGGCTGTGGGCAGCTTCGATGACTGCCCCTAGAAAAGCTAAGATTATGCGGTGGAGTTGTTCATAATAGACACGGTTTACCACCACAAACATATCTCTCTTTCAAAAGAGAATTAAGTCTTTTGAATGACGTTATATCTAATGATATCTTTGACGAGTTGATGGACTCGATCACTAAGTGACAATAAACAGGAAACAATTTTCTTACTACAGCAGATGTAGCTTTTAAGCATATTTTACGACAAATGCTCCCAACAAACGATGTCTTACCACCACGCTTCGTGTCCATCTCGCCTGCTAATCTTTACAGGCCACTTTACAGGTGGACTGTTTTATCGGAAATCACTGAAATTTGCACATGGCTGAATCGAACATCAAAATCGCAGAGGCACAAGATT
Organism: Octopus sinensis; assembly: GCF_006345805.1. NCBI lineage: Eukaryota > Metazoa > Mollusca > Cephalopoda > Octopoda > Octopodidae > Octopus > Octopus sinensis. The sequence continues at coordinate 56,032,600 of NC_043000.1, read as the reverse complement.
TTCGAGCTCTGAATCATCTCGATTTTGCATATTAATTAGCACAGAGTGAACATTTTCAAAGTGAATTAAATCTGCGTTATCGTCGTTTTCCAGTCTTTGGTTGCATTCTCACGTAATTCAGCTGTTATTGAATTTCCGGTCCGCATTGATTTTGGCTTGTCAATAAGCGTTCTGAGGTGATCGCAAAGATCATACGAAATGAGAGCTGGCGCAGTATTCGTAAAATGACACCATATTTATAACACATTTTCCTTTCAAAACACATGCATCTTGAAGTTAGAAGTTATACAGTATGTAGTAAAATAGACTATCCGAGTGGAAACCTTCGGTGTTCTTGCGTCTACCTTACTGTCCTTTGGAGGTAACGTCATTTACGTTTTGTCCGCCGGGAACAAGAGGCGGACTGACAATCTTCTCAGTTATTTCTTAAAATAACTGAATACTGATCTTAAAGTAGGAACACAGTCATATACACTATCTGTAACAACGCGACATAGTAATGTATTTAACAAGTGATGAATAGGGCCTTAGGCTCAATTCAGATAGATATGAAAGGCTGTTGGAAACCACCACCACCACCACCACCACCATCACCACCATCACCACCACCACCACTAGCACCACCAACACCTACATCATCAGCGTGATTGATGCTAATATTATGTGTAATGCTACAAGAAGTACAGTAATGATGACATCGACTACAACGACGACAAAATTGTAGAGGAGGTGGTGGTCATATTTGTGTTAATGATGATAATGAGGACGGAGGTGAGGAAGATGAGGATGATGACGACTATGATAATAACGGTTTCAAATTTTGGCACATGGCCGGAAATTTTGGTGTGGGCGTAGGGATGAAGCCTATTAGATCGACCCCAGTGCAGAACTGATACTTAATTTATTGACCCTGAAAGGCTGAGAGGCAAAATCGACCTCGAAAAGGATGAGAGGCAAAATCGATCTTAGAACGTTAAGATGGACGACAAGCATTTTGCTCGGCGTGTTAACGATTCTACCAGCTCGCCGCCTTAAAATAAAAAAAAAAAATTCTTTCTACTATAGGCAAAAGACCTTAAATTTCGAAGGAGAAGGTAAGTCGATTACATCGATCCCAGTTCACAACTGGTACTTATTTTATCGACCCCGAAGGAATGAAAGACAAAGTCATCCTCAGTGGGATTTTGACTCAGAATATAAAGGCGGACGAAATACTGCTACGTATTTTGCTCGGCATGCTATCGATTCTGCTAGTTCATTGCCTTAATAATAATAATAATAATAATAATAATAATAATAATAATAATAATAATAATAATAATGATGATAATAATAATAATAATAATAATAATAATGATAATAATAATAATAATAATAAATACGAATGCTGTTTAAGATTACAACGATAATGTTAATGTTGTAAATGATGATGGTGATGATGATGATGATGATGATGATGATGATGATGATGATGATGATGATGATGATGATGATAGTGGTGGTGTGCGTGATATTAAAGAGTAGTAATTAAATCTCAAGAGAAATTTCAGGTTTCTTTCGTCATTTAATGACAAATGTTAGTCTTCGCAGAAATCTTTATTGCGTCTACCAATCAACTTGGAACTGATTCCATTTCAACTGGATCCGGTTTTCATTCTTTTGCTGTTTATTTTATTTTGAGCTTTCGAAAAAAAAAAACAAAGGAAAAAACACAGAGGAAAAAGAATTAAACAATATCTAAAAAGAATGAGGCGTTTCAACCACACCAGCTCACGGCTCATGCTGTGATTCTGCGTTATTTATTCAGGGAATTTCGTTAATTTGTGTCAATGTGCTGGGCTTGTCACATGGCTTTGGTTTAATGAGAGGGCGTTATATGGTCGCGTATCCTTTTAGAAATAGCAACAAAATCTCTTTCGAAATAAGTCTTACTGTCTTTTTTTCTTAAAAAAAGAGACGCCAGAAAATTGAGAACCGAATTCTCTGCATATAAGAAAAACGGAATAGTCATGGCTGGAACGCATTTGATTATGGGTTTAACTTGTGTTGGTGTCAAGATAAAACACCTAAAAATACAACAAATATATTTCTCTCATACCATTCTTTCGTCTTAAATATAGAACGATACACTGCATAAGGTTATCCTTGCATGAGTTTATCCATGGTTAAGGTTATTCCTGCATAAGATTATCCATGCATAAGGTTATTCGTGATATGCAAAAGAGAGGATGATCATAACTGGAACGTCTTTGATCGTATGTCTGCTTAGTGACAGTTGACCTGGAGTTAAGTAACAACGACAAAGTCCTGGACCTTGGATGAGTCTAATGGACTTCGCTCAGATGTAAATATTCGGAGTGGGCCCTCGATTTCCTTTTTCGTCCTCTCCTTCTTCCTGCAGATATTAACCTCAAGAAACTCCTCGGCCACATCAATCTCACAAGTCTGTAAGAAACTGCAAGGATTATGGGGATCGCCCTTACTATTCTAACCTCAAAGTCAAAGTTTGTATTGTAGCACAATTATTCCATGCTGTATTTGTTCTGGTTTGCTAAGTTCAAATCATGCCAAGGCCAAATTTAGCCTCCATCCCTTCAGAGTAGATAAATAATAAAAAATCAGTCGAGTGCTGTGGCTATTTTTTTTTTTATCACTATCTCGGAATTAGCAATGTGGAATCAAGAAAGGAACGTTCACATCGCAGTCTCATTAATTCTTTTATTGCGAGCACAAGAACGAAAGAAAGTTTCTTTTCGTTCTTTTATGTAACTAATTGGAATTCAATATCCGCGAATATATTCATACACATACGTCCATTCGTTCACTCATATGGATGGATGTCTAAGTGCTCAATCATACAGAGAAAGTGAAAGTAAAAGTGAGAGAGAAACGGAGACACAGAGAGAGACGGAGATACAGAGAGAAGGAGAGAGACGGAGACACAGGGAGAGACGGAGACACAGGGAGAGACGGAGACACAGGGAGAGACGGAGACACAGGGAGAGACGGAGACACACAGAGAGAAAGAGAGATTCTTAGGCAAACACTAGAATCTTTACATACTTCATACATAGATGTCCAGTAAGGTTTATATACGCAAACAAATGCAGGTTTTTGAACAAGCGTGTATTCTTACACTCACAGATAGACAGAATCACTTACTCACACTCACACATGCGTACTTTCACACAAGTTTACACACACACACATACACATATATACACGATATTCTTACACATTCTCACACGGGGAGGCACATTCTCACACAAACACACACGCGCACATGCCCACATTTACGCGCGCATATAACATTTTTACACTCTCATCTATACAGGTGCATAAACACGCTCAAGCGTAATCGTACACATAAACGTTGCACATACATTTTTGCATACATAAATACATGCACATATATATATATATATATATATACAAGTGCTCACACATATAAAAATAATCGCACAAACACTCATCGGCACACATCCTATTACACATACAAGCATATGTTCAATTTTTGTTTTTGTTTTTGATTTTGTTTTTCCATTTTATTTTTCCTTGATTTTAGCTTTGAAAGAGTTAAACAGTTTTACTGGAGGATAGAAAGAAGGAAAAAGAAAAAGGAAAAAAAAAAGAAAACCTTTATTCTTGTAATTGTATTTTTCTCATCCTGTTTCGCATTCACTTTCACATTTTTTTTCTTCCTTTAACCCTAACTGTCATTAATTGTTTAATAGCTTATAGTTGCAGGCAAAAATTGCAGGAATTTCTCAAGTTTGAGCTTTTTAACTGTGAGTACTTAACGTTTTGTTTTCGTCAACAGCAACATCACTTTCGCCACCACCACCTTTGTCATCATCATCATCATCATCAGTACCATCTTTAGGAAAGAGCAATGAACTGGAAGGATCGTTTGAGCAAGCAAATAAAAGAAAAAAGAAATTTGTGTCATTCAGCTACTTCCACGGAACGTTTTTGAGTTCATATACAGCTGAAATCAGTTTTACCTTTCAACTTTCCGGAGTCGATGAAATAAAGTACCCGTCATGTACTGGGGTTGACTTAGCTGAATAAACAACCCCCACACCCCCATACCCACCCATCGCCCACCCTCGAAATGTCAGGCCTTGTGCCTATGTTAGAAGCAATTATTAACAGTAGCATCGTTGGATTTTGTTTGTTAAGGCGGTATTTGTCATTTGTGCAATTAGCCGATGGTAATGAGGTGTTGCAGTACAGGGAAATTATTTTGTAATTCAATTTCCAGTTTAACTTCATTTGTTTTTATTTTCATTTTTTTCTTCTTCGAAAATAAATGAAAAAATTGAAAAAGACTAAAGACAAAATTATATAAATCGTTACGCATTCTCTCTGAAGGATTTCGAATACGCAATTGGTAATTTGTGACAAGCCTGGAGGGATTAACAGAGTATACACAATGGCCAAAATATTTCATTTTGAGAGCTATCACTTATGCATTTATAAGTTACAGCTGTATGAACCGGTTTGATGTGAGATTGCTGATTATGTAACCAAACTTTGAAACCAAATTAGGACACAATGAATAAGGTTATCTTTAATTTTCAAAAAAGACGAGATGATCACGGTTGGAATGCGTTTGATTATTAATCGTGTTTATCAGGATTGTCCTGAGGACAAACAACAACAATAACAGTGGTTACCAACGTTTTGGATTCCTTGTGGGTATAAATCTAACCCGTTACTCTGTTTAAATGCAACCTGGTCCTTGAAAGAATTTCTAAGCGTCCACTCTGTTGTGAGTATTTGTACCATATAACTCCATATATTCATACACTGCCTTTGTACTGAATTTTGTACAGAACGCAAAAAAACGGACAAAGCACGTTTAAGAATCTTTGCCTGGCGTGCTTACGATTTTGCCTGCTGCTCGCTGCTATCGTAATATCCAATATCAAATTTGTTTTACTAATAACACTGGAAGAGGTTTGGTTCTTGCTTGCATAAAAAAATGAAAAGAAAAGATAATAGTAACTATTAACGACGATTATGCAACGATATGCATATATGCAGTCGAAAATCATCCTGTGTCATCTCTAGAGACGAGCACTACACTGAAATGTATGTGTGTTGGTTCAGCCGCTTACTTTAAAGATACGAAAGTGTAAGACAGAAAAAGGAAGACGGAAAATAAGAGGCATTCGTTCATTGACACTTTCATTCAACGGGGAGTTGACGCATGGTCACACAACTTGCTGGAAAAAGGAGTGAAAGCTTTCACGACTAATGCTCCGCCGTCTTTAATTAGGAATTGACGCACTGGAAAATTTGCACTTATTTTTACACACTCACACACACACACATACACACACACGCACACACACACACACATACACATACACATACACACACGCACGCGCACGTACACACACACACACACACGCACACACACATATGCATACATGTATGTATTTAATGTCTACCCTTATTATATTGACTTGCAGAGAACTGTCAGGGACTGGTGCTTCTGCTTGTATATTTAATTTTTGTTTTGTTATCTCTAAATGTGTCTTCACATTCCAGCAGTAGCTTCATAAAAGTGAGTTTGCAGGAAATTAACATGGAAAGTTCGTTCACACAAATGGCAAATGTCTTCAACTGTGCTATGGTGATATAAGTCGAATAAATGGCCATATTTCTTAGTGAACATCTAAGAATCAGTCTACAATTCTTAATTCTCAACTTTCGATCTAACAGCTATATTTCTCATTAGAGAAGTTTGTTTGATGAAACAGACAATTTTCTAATTAAACAAGCATTTTTACTAATTGCGCAGAATTTTGTTTCTGGCAGAACAGTGCATCACATGTTCACAAACAGGTTTTTTACGTTATTAGGTAACAGGTTTCTTGATAGTTCAGTAATATTTTCACACTGTTGTAAGGCGGCAAGCTGGCAGAATAGTTACCACGCCGGGCAAATTCAAATTCCGCCGAAGTTGACTTTGCCTTTCATCCTTTCGGGAACGATAAAATAAGTACCAGTTGAACATTGGGGTCGATGTAATCGTTTTACCCTCTCCCACAAAATCGTTGGCCCTGTGCCAAAATTTGAAATCGATATTTTTAGATTGTTCTACAGCAGTGGTTTCCAACAGTGGTTCCCAGCCCTTTTATTGAAATGAGTATTCCCACGGACCCCTTTTCATATGATTATCCTTATGTGTATATATATATATATATATATGTCTGAAATTTTGAATGTAGCTCACGGACCCCCAGTACTACCTTTGTGGACCATCACTGTTCTACATTTTTGGTAACAATAACAACTACGAGTTGTTCAATCTGTCTTCCAGTAATCTGTCACAGTAACAGTGGTATTTGAATCAAACAGCTGTTAACTTAATCATGTTTCCTTCAACCCAACAATCTGGTTCGTGGTTTTCCGAAGTCCGAAGACCAGCTTTCTGACTAGTTATAATGTCCGAAAAGACATTTTCGTCTCGTTCCCAACTTCCTTTATTAGAGCCTGTTGTCTTGAAATAACCACGTCATTTACAATTCACCAGTTACCAGTCATTCGGGATAGTGAACACCTTAATATCGATACTGCAGTACCACCTTTTCTTGCACGAGGCAGCCCAAGGACAAAAACAACAAATTTGGCATCATCATATTCTCATAGAAAACAAGAAAACACCAAAATCAGAATTAAGCCGTTTCTGTTTTTATTTTTAGTTTTAGTTTTTCAAATGTAATCAATCATTTAAAATGTTTAGCAGTTTTAGACCTAATTTTTTTCCTCTACCATCCAAGAAGTATTTCCTTTCTTTCAAGTGAATTATCAGATATTCAAATTTTTTATCTTAACCCCCACCCTCAATGACATGAATATTAGTATAATACTTATTACTCAATTAATTATTCCGCTAAGTAACAACAGGCTCTTTGCAGCATGCAGGTTTAATCTTTAAATCATCAATTTAGTATTCATTTCCAAAAATTAATGCCACGAAAGTAAACCATATGTGCAATATATCTATGTTTGCAAAGTTTTAATATCATCGTTA
>NC_043000.1:56008052-56020552 GCF_006345805.1 Octopus sinensis | reverse complement strand
ATATAAAAATATAAAGAAAATAAAATATATAATAATATAAAAAGTATAGAAATAAAATATAAAAGAATGCAAAAATATAAGAAAAATATAGAAAATATTTAAAATTATAAAAAATATAAAGAAATATATAAAAATTACAATGGTATATATATAAAGAAAAAGAATTATAAGAAATGTTATTTTAAATAAAGAGATAGAGATAAAAGATAAATATACCAAAATTTAATACAAATAAAGCTAAAATTGAAAAACGGTTTAACAAATGTTTGTAAGATATATTTTAAAGATGTATAAAGCTAAAATCATAATGGACCTTAGAGGATATATTTTATACTTAGGGGAAGTGTGAAATTCAAAGAAAAAAACCCGCGAGTATTAAAGATAAAAACATATCTTATATCAACCATATATGAAAGGAGTTGATTTAGGAAATGTCTAGATACATATTGTAATAATAGGGTGTAAATTTTCTGGGTTACATTTAAAATTATAAATAATTATTTCCTAGGAGTAAAGTTATAGAATAATCATTTCAACCTAAAGGTTATATATGGTCAAATTGCGGGAGAGTGACATAAGTATGATTTACTTAAGGAATACTAAATCTAGTTGGTTACATAAGTATTATTAATGATAACCAGCAATGTGAATGCGAATATGTTAAAAAGAATATTTTAAAATATGGTATTTAAAGAGTGTCAAAATTTATGATGGGTTATAATGATACAAATAATAAACTATAAAGGAGGAGAGATAAAATTAGGAAAGAAAACAAAAATCAAATTAAGAATTAATAATAAATTAATGAAGTAGTGCTAGTTCTAGGGGGAGGGAGGTTATATTAATTGCTGTATAGTATTTCAATGTTTAATCCATGGAGTTATAAACTCAGTATACTATGTAAAGGTAATAGAAAAACTATATGGGGGATAACTATTAAGACATAGGAGTTATAGTGTGTAAGGTATAAACGAATTGGATGGAGAACAAGTTATCCAGACATCATGGTTAGATATATAAAGAAGATAGCTATACATAAAGGATCAACGGTGTTAAGGGTCAATAGAACACATTACTAAACAGGTTATAATATTACAGAGAGTAAGCTATGAATGAAGCGCACGGTGAGTAACTTGGGTCATCAAAGAGACAGTAGGAAGTATTATTATTTACTGCTTCTAAAGTATTTAAAGGTACGGGTAATACAATGAACACATGATATCCTAAGACCTAATAACTCCTAAATTCTTCTGTGTTCTAACCAAATATACACTATTTTGATAACTTCATTCTTCCAACTGGATCGTAGCAGGGTCAATGTAAATATCTTTACTCCGTGATTTTTGTTAACTATGTTGAATAAGTCGAACTGCCCTTTATGTTTGAAGATCATGAATTCATCTGACGAAAACGGTTTCTTTACAATGATATAATGTTCTCATTAATCAATTAAAGAAGTCGTTGGAAACGGCCGTAATGGATTGACATCTGCACCTCTTTGTTACTCATATTCTATTCACCTATCATTGAATCTACGCTTCATAAATATTATAGATAGTATTTTTAATATAAACTACACATCTGAATAGCTAAGAACAGATTTCTTCGCGTAACTAGGTCTTATTATCTGCATACACTACAAGAATATCATGTGGCCGGCACTTATGCACTAAGTTTGATATCTACTTAATATTGTTGAGTTTGCGTGATACTCAGGCCTAACAAGTGCTTCAATATAAGTACTTAATTCAACTGAATCTTAATGATATATATATATATGTGTGTGTGTGTGTGTGTGTGTATATATATATATATTATATATATATATAATATATATATATATTATATATATATATATATATATTATATATATATATATATGTGTGTGTGTGTGTGTGTGTGTGTGTGTGTATGTATATATATATATGTATATATATATATATATATATGCACGTATATATATAATATTTATGTATGTATGCATATATATATACATATAGGTTCGGCGATAGAAACAGGAAAATAGAAATCAATATTTGTTATTATTAATCAGCAGAAGTCATGGAGTGTCTCAATGGCCGAGAGTCTCGTGAATTGGTGCTTCTCAAACTTGTTTCAAATTATGGGGGCTATAATTATATATCTATATATATATGTTGATGAAAATGATAATATAGTGTCATGCAGACTGAGGGCTAAAATATCCGCATTTGCAGTTAATCTATGCAAAGTACAATCAAGACCTGATCCCACCCGGCCAAAAAAGGAAATGTATTGTCTGCCAGCATAAACTGTTACTGTAGCATGTAGTCAAGATATTTTCAAGCAGTCAGTTATGACATTCAAGAACTGGAGCAGAAATAGAAAAAAACGAAACATATACAAGAATCAAACAATTGGTGATAGCTGACTCAACAAGAATAATTTTTGTTGATGCTTGTAGTAGAACAGTGTTGTAAGAAATTAGTAATAACTGTACATCCCTCCTACGTGACGAGTGGAATGTGGAGTCACTATAAATAAGGTGACGTTGGCCGGTATCGAGAGAGTGCGTGTAGATTGTATTGATAGTCATGTCTGTGCTGATATTGTAACTATACTGTGATACTAAGCGGACGTTATAACGATCCAACCTTTTGAGGATAATAACACTGTACGACTGGGAGTCGTACAGTGCCAGATAGAAACATTCTATCAACGACTTCGGAATACAACAATATCTGTCAGAGCGTCAACGGCCGTACAAAGACAGATACAACAAACAGGCAAAATATTTTTGTCTATCTAATTTTGTGCAATTGCAGTGATCTCATCTGAAATTGCTAAGATTTTTCTCGTAGGTGGTAGGAATGTTCACTCTGATTTTAAGCTGCTGCTGAACTTTGCCTTGCACACAGTCCTTAATGCGACTATGCCACTTTAAGCAATATGGACAAATGATCTGAAAGTATGAAATGAGCACACAGTACCTCACAGACATGCATTTGAGGCTTTCAATCGTACCTTTTAAGATCTCTGAGGATTTATGAATTTGTCGTCCTGGAGAGTAAAAATGACTTTGTACAGGATATTAATGTCATAAACATTCAACAAATATCTAGCTCAGTCCGGATGATACAACTCAATTCACATGGTAGTCGATGTTAACGATGCTGCTAATCACCCAACAAAGTTCCTTATTTCTCTTCAGTCCACTGCAGTCAGACCTAATCTTCTGCAAGTGAAAGTAGATGCACGCATTGTTATATTTTGATGTCCCAAATCTCTGTAGTGATACAAGATTTTCTATTAAAATCTTTATGTCTCAGGTGGTCGAATTTGCTAATATGAATGGTTGCGTCAAAGAAGATATTCCACGCATTCACATTACCTCATGAGCTATGTCATTACAATTCAGGCGCGTTCAGTTTTCATTGATACTGTTTTTTTTTACCTGTTGTTATCAATGTCTCAAGGACAACCACTAAAGGTTGTCGGAGTTGGACTCACAACATCATATTTCTCTCTTAATCAGCTCCATGTTGTATGCTCACGTATTAGGCCAAAGAAATATTTTTTCATCACAACACCAAACCGTAAAACAAGAAATGTTTAGCACAAAAGTTATCGTTCAATGAACCACATTTATATAAGAAGTAAAAATTGCTTCTACTTTATGCATTATATATATCAGTTTATAATTGCAAGAAAAATATGAAGTTAGTATTTTCTTAGGCCACAGAATTAAATATCAATAAACACAGTTTCAAAGATTTCACAGAAACTTGGCAATATTCAACTGGAGATATGCATCTGCATTGCAACAAATGTATAAACAAATATAACTATCAACTAAAGAACTATATAAAACTCGCTATAAATTATAGTCATTTAATAAACAAATACTTCTTTTTGATATCCGAGCAACGCCGGGAAATTCTGTTAGTGTGTGTGTGTGTGTGTGTGTGTGTGTACACATTTAAATACTTAAATACGTATGTATATGTGAATGTATGTAAAATATGTGAATGTATGTAAAATATATGCATGCATTTGAATACATATATATATATATATTATATATATATATTATATATATATATATGCATACACACACACATATGTGCGTATATATACATATTCATAAATATTTATTTGTGCATATATGTGTATGTATCTTTATGTATATGACTTCAACTCTTTTTCTCCCGATCTGTAGTTGCTTTTCCAATGAATTTACTCCATATGCCCTTCAGACGTATTTTTCTCTTTTGATGTATATCATATATTATATTTTTCCTGCTATTGTCTTTTATTAAATCTGAACAGTTTTTATTTTATAAATCTGAAATAATGTTGCTGAATTTTTTTCCCTTTTGTTTATATATTTTTACATATCTTTTATTTATCTCTCTTTGTTTAAAATTCTGTTGTTACTGTGCTTGTTTTTTTTTTACTATAAAAATATTTGAAATATTTTTTTCTCGCATTTTAAATATTTGTTTGTTTTGTCGAAGCATGCGATTTATTCTCCAAGTAAGTATTCCTTTATTCTTCTTCTTCAAACTAAACTGCGAACATTTCAAAATAATCTTTTATGCCTAAAGAACAATTCACACACACACACACGCACACACAAAGGAAAAACAAAAACAAAAATATCTGATTCTCATTAGCATATGCTTCATTTTTATTCCATTATTTCCTTCAGTTATCTCTTCTCTAAATTCCACTGCTGCTTTTGACATAAGTTGAAATTTTCATAGCACATCACATTTCTCTCATAAACATTAGCTAACTACTGGAAAGGTCTGTTCATCCAATATTCTTGAGTGCAACCGCCATCATTATGACAAGAAGCCACACGCAGATTTTCTTCATATAGACAACTGTTATAGTAGATTAATATACTTCTAGTATATTAGATTAATTTGCTTCTATTATAATACCATTCAGTATCTAGGATGCATTATAGAAATATTAATTGACTCCGGTATTGAATTACAACTTTATTTTATTAAGTCCGGAAAGGAGACAAGTGAAGTTCACCTTGGCTGGATTTGAACTCATAAGGTTAAAAGGTGGCAGTTAAATACAGAATATAGTGCGTTATTTTTTCCAAAAACACTGTAACCTATTCAGCCAATCCGACACCTTTTCTCGTGGTAGAGTAAAGATACTGACTGGCCTCGTCAGAAATATTACATTATAACGAGAACAAATAACTTGCATAATGTAAATAGCTAACTATTGCTACAGCAACAACAGCAGTGGAGGCGCAGTGGTTAGGGCACTGTGAGTGTTTATTGAGCAAAAACACCTAAGCTCCACGAAGCTCCGGCAGGGAGGGGTGGTGAACCCAGCTTTACTCTTTCACCACAACTTTCTCTCACTCTTTCTTCCTACTTCTGCCACAAAGCAGAAGAACCATGGTATAACCCACAATGGTGTGGTAAACTTTCAGACCCTAGTCTAGATTGCGAATCCTCTGTACCCCAGGATGGTTCAGCTCTCCATCCGTTAAAAGCCACCATTTACAGAATGAGGATAACAATGTAACTTTCGCACCTGCGCAACCGCCAGTCTATAGCGAGTGGTGGATGGATCTTCAAGTTGCCGCACGCATTCTTAGTAGCTTAGAGTAGGCTCGAATTAGAGATTATTCTTTGTGGCTAATGGCGTGAGTCTTGATTGGAAGAAGAAAACAAGAACTACTACTACTACTACTACTACTACTACTACTACTACTACTACTACTACTACTACTACTGCTGCTGCTGCTGCTGCTGCTGCTGCTGCTGCTGCTGCTGCTACTACTACCACTCATTTAGGTTGTCGTCACCACCACTCACATCTTCCTCGTCGTCATTATCATCACTACGAACGTAGTTGCTCTAGTTGCACATTCATTCATACATATTTACATACATACATACGTACATACACACACACACACACATATATGTATACAAATTACACACACACTTCTGAAAATATGGATCTGGACCTGAAATGTCCTTCTCTAAGAAGGAATTTTTATGGAATACCATGTATAAAAATTCCACCTCTCTTTATGCCACCAGTATAGGATAAAGAAAGGCTAATATAACTTGGAAGCTGTTTCATTGCAAGCGTTGAGATAAATACTCATAGATCTAGAAGGTAACGCACAACTCGCTCTAACGACTGTTTGTACACCACCTTCCGCTGTCACACATACACAAAAACCGACAACAGATTATTGTTAAAATGATACATTTATGTCACATGTAGCTATAAAGATGGTTAATTCGAGTCGAAATTGTCTGAAATTTTTGTGAGTTCTAGCAAGGTTGAGCAGTATTATATCATTTGCATTAGTTTAAGACTGGCATCAACAGTGGTAAAGTAACAGAATCAGTAAAGCATCAGATAAAACGCCTTGTACTGTTTTATATTATTCTGTCTCATTGCATTTTAAGATCAAAGCCCACTAAGGTCGATTTTTGTCTTTCATCTTTCAGGATCGATAAAATAAGTTTCAGTTTTGTACTGGTGTGTATATTATCGACTTTTCATTCTCTCAAAGCCCGTGCCTTTGTGTGAAATCATTATACCATAGGCATGTTATTATAGGTATAACATGGATATAATATTTACATTAATCTCCTGTTTATTTCTTTCTCTTGGTCTCCACAATAACCGCTGTTGGTGTTACTTCTTTATTATCACGAATTTTGGTTTTCTTTTGCTCATTTTCGGTCAGTAAGTTTTTACTTGTGGTACCTATCACGTTTAAACTGCGTTATCAGCGGTATAATGAAAGGAAACCCTCCTGGCCTACCTCAGAAGAAAAATACTAAACCAATGTACAACACACACTGTCGTTTATAGATTACAAATATGGTCTCTAACAACAGAAATAGAGAGAAAACTGGCAGCGTGTCAACACAAAAACGAAATTATCAATATCAATGCCCAGCTTGACATGAACATATAAGGAGCGAAAGAGAAATAAATCGGTAAGAGAACAGGTGAAAGTAGACGGTATTATTACAACTGTAAAAAAGATAAAACAGATGTGGAGAGAAGGACACAGTAGCGAAAAGCCAGGCCACCGTTGGCCAAAAGCCATCACCAAATGATAATTAAGAACGGGAAAGAGAAAACACTGAAGACTACGATAGAAATGGTGTAATGAAATGAAAGATTTGTGCACCATCATCAATAGGCAACATCAAGTGGAGTGGGAGAGCAAAAAGGTGGGTAATAGAAGTTAAGGGCTTCATGAAGTAGTGGATAGATAACGGCTAAGAACAACCGTGGTTATCGAAAATACCAAGAAAACTGTGTAAAGCAAAGTTACCTTGATGCCAGTGCTTCGTACTGGTTTCATGATAATCAAGTAAGAGTGACATCTTCTAGTTAGGACTGTAGTCTATCATATGTCACGTTCCCAGATGACCTGGTAGCTAATCCGGACAGTCAGGGGTGCTAGAGGAACGTTGAATAAAATGCTACACCCAGGAAGAGAGCAAAAATTACCTCAGATTCCAATTTAGGACACGTGTGCAAGTAATTACATTTTTTAGCCATCTAACTATTTCTCCTTTATGAACGGTTTTCTTTTCTTGATTTCAGTTATTGGGCTGTAGCCATGTTGCAGCATGCTTTTAAGGGATTTTACTCATGATATTAAGCGCAGTATTCATTTCACTAAACTACTTATGTTGTCGATCTTAGTTTTTCAAATCTCTACGTTACGCTTTGATATAAAGTAACATTACACTGTTCTACACCTGTAATCGTAAACACAAACTCAGAAACACACACACACACACGCAAACACACGCACAGAAACATTCACAAACACACACACATACACACACGCACGCACGACAGGATCCTGCGCAGTTCGTTTACCATATTTTCAAATGTTGGTCACTCAGAGGATACGTTAGAAGGCGTTTACCCAAGATGACATGCAAAAGATTGAACTCAAGGTCACATGACTGCAAATCAAACTTCGTAATCACACGGCTGTGATGCCTACGCCTTGTAACAAATTATTACTGACACTGTTTCATGAAATGAATGTTTGGACGAGAATAACGATATTGTATATTTGTGCATGTAGTTTTTATCTCTTCCGTTTATACCTAAAACATATCTTGCGCATCCTTTAACAAGCTATCTCATATTCTGGGACTTTACATGGTTCAGTCAGTTCACTTGACCCACTCCGCAATTTCCTTCTGCACAACAAGGAATTGGACAAGTCAACGTGGGGTTATCTACGAAGTCGTTTAACTGGCAAGAAATTACGGCAAAATTTCTCTGAAAATGCACTGGACTGTCTTAAAAAAATGAAATGTCCAGAGTGGCTGTGTGGTAAGTAGCTTGCTTACGAACCACATGGTTCCGGGTTCAGTCCCACTGCGTGGCACCTTGGGCAGGTCTCTTCTACTATAGCCTCGGGCCGACCAAAGCCTTGTGAGTGGATTTGGTAGACGGAAACGTATATATATATATATATATATATATATATATATATGTGTGTGTGTGTGTGTGTGTGTATATATTTGTGTGTCTGTGTTTGTCCCCACACCAACATCGCTTGACAACCGATGCTGGTGTGTTTACGTCTCCGTAACTTAGCGTTTCGGCAAGAGAACCGATAGAATAAGTACTAGGCTTACGAAGAATAAGTCCTGGGGTCGATTTGCTCGACTAAAGGCGGTGCTCCAGCATGGCCGCAGTCAAATGACTGAAACAAGTAAAAGAGTAAAAGAGTGTATGTTGAACAATGGAGTTCCTATTGTACAAAATAAATAGATAATGACATTTGATCATTTAACTACTCAATCAGATTTTATTTAGCGCTAAATAATAAAAAGGACAAAAATCCGGAGAGAGATGTGATCCCCACAACTGACTTGCTCCTGACATGTTAAAATGAACAGTGAAATAAAGTATGTCTTAAACATTCCTTCCGGTTAGATATTCCTTAGTTTATGTATGTGTTATGTCAGGTCACTCTTAGTACCACTGGTAACATTTATTCCACTACAGTCTATCGTATGGTCACAGCGTCGGCGATTAAACCGGCAAACCTACCAAGTCTATCTTCGTAATGTGTGGGTAGGTAATTTCGTTGGCTATCCTGCAGTATGAAAAACAAAACCTGTCAAAGGACGAATAAACTCAGAAGAGTCAACAGACATCAAAAGAGGTGGGTATGAGGAAACCCTAGTCTTTGTTTAGGCATCTCTTCAGGCGAAAGAAATTCCGAAATAACACCTTCCTAAATGCAATACCGGTGACGTTGCTTTTGCTTGTTTCTGAACTACTTGACTTTGTAGGCGAGTGTCTCAGCGGGGGTTTTGTAGGTGAGAGTCTCTTTTTATTTTTTTTTTGGGGGGGGGGCTTTTAAAGCCTAGCCAGGCTCATGGGCCCGGTTTCCCGGTTTCTATGGCGTATGTGTTCCCCAGTTGGACGGTACGCCAGTCCATCGCAGCGTTACTCATTTTGGCCAGCTGAGTGGACTGGAGCAACGTGAAATGAAGTGTTTTGCTCAAGAACACAACGCGTCGCCCGGTCCAGGAATCGAAACCACAATCTTACGATCATAGTGCTGACACCCTAACAACTAAGCCACGCACCTCCAGAGGTGAGAGTCTTAGGAAGCTGTTATTGACTTTAATTTTCAGTACGTGCATTGTCGGCAGCTATTGTCTTTAACATCTTCAACATCTGAGTTTGTCAATAATGGTCATACATGGCTTCTAGTTGACAGCTGCAATATACGTATGCATGTATGTATGTATGTATGTATGTATGTATGTATGTATGTATGTATGTATGTATGTATGTATGTATGTATGTATGTATGTATGTATGTACACACACACACACACACATTCAACAGTGTAGTTGATAGAAGATGGCACGTAACTGCGGAGGAGAAGGAAAGTGACCCAATGAACTTTTTATGAGAACATTACTTTGACCTTCATTGTACTTACTTATGCCAAACCTATCTAGCAATGATTCTCATTTATTTTTATGATATTCATATTCATATATATATATATATATAGGCATGCATGAATGTATGTATCTATGTATAAACAATTTTAACAGTGCAAATATATAAATATACATATAAAGCATAGAACAGCAACAAACCTCTCACCAGGCCCTAAAACTCCTTGATATAAATTAGATTTTCAAGTTGAGCTGCATCAGCCTGACGAATATAAATATGCGATAGAAAGAATATAAAGTTATTTCTTCTTTTCTTCAGTGAAGTGAATTTTTTTCCTTTTAGTTCTTTGTTTTAGGAAACGTGATTCCTTTTATTTCTGTCTTCTCACTTTCCAAATGAATAAATTATAGATGTTTTGGATTGTATTTCTCTTTTATGGAAAACACTAACACACAAAATAATGCATACATAAATTAATGTATAACTAGGCAAGTTCCTACATAAATAAACATGCGCGCACACGAACGCAAGAATACGCATGTATGCACACATGCATAGACACACACACACACACACACACACACACACACACACACACACACACACACACACACACATATATATGTATATATATAGATATACATACATATTCGCATGTATATAAGTATGTATGTATACCCCACTTACACTATATCGCCAAGAGCATTATAGGTGCGAAGCCAATGGCAACTCCCTGACGGGCTATAAACAACTACATTAAATATATGTACGTATGAGTGTATGTATGTATGTGTGTATGTATGTATGTATGTATGTATGTATGTATGTATGTGTGTTTGTATGTATGCATGTATGTGTGTGTATATATATATATATAAACACAGATACCCAAATATTTATATATATACATATATATACACACATATATTTATGTATATTCACACACACACACATATATATGTATGTATACACATAAGCATATACATGTCTATATATGTGTGTATATATATATTATATATATATATATATATATATATATATATATATAATATATATATATATATACACACATATATTTATGTATATTCACACACACACACACATATATATGTATGTATACACATAAGCATATACATGTCTATATATGTGTATATATGTGTATCTATCTATCTATCTATCTATCTATCTATCTATCTCTCTCTCTCTCTATATATATATATATACACACACGCACACACACACATACACACATATATATATATATAATAACACGTTTATGAATTTATTCATGCGTCAATGTGTATGTGTGTGTTGTGTGTGTTTGTATGTGTGTCTATTAGTGTATGTGTGTGTGTGCGTGTGTGTGTATGTGATTGTTCGTGTCTGTGTTAGTGGTCTCTTTGTTGATACTGTTATCGCAAATAGTATTTCTAATATCGTCACTGCTATAGTTTTTATCACTGTCGTTGATATTTTATTACTGTCCAAAGTTGTATTATTGCCTTTTGTATCATTACTGTTATTGTATTTATTCGTATATATTTCCCTCGTTCCTCCATATATAAGCAATGCTAAAGACCTATTTTTCGCAGGATGCTGAGACACGCTGGTCATGCTAGCAATACGTATCTAGAGCACCTGGGACGGTGGAATTGTTTAAATATCAATCTTAAAGAGTAGATTGTCAGGTGTTCGTAGTTAGTGCCTCGTACGGTATACACCGGGATTTTTTCCGAATCCAAACTCACGTTAAACACACACACACACACACACACACACACACACACACACACACACACACAGATGTAGATAAACGCAATTAGTTGAACCACATTAATTAATGGCCTTGTGATATAGAAGAAAATCTAATATCAGTGCTGAATAGGTTATCTTTTAGATAAAATTAGCGTTAGTACATACATACATACATACATACATACATACATACATACATACATACATACATACATACATGATGGCCGTCCACTCGTGACCGAGGAAGACCATTGCCGACCTTCAGGAACATTGTGCGCTCTAGGACTAAGTTATATTTTGCATTTACGGCTCCGTTGGTGGCTAATGAGCCCTGCTCTTGACAAGCATACACGACTGCAAACATTGCATACATACATACATACATACATACATACATACATACATACATACATACATACATACATATATCAAACTAAAGATCAGTGTAAAAGAAAATATACTAAACTATTGAGAAATCTGCAGTTACTCTACTCAGATTACAAGGTCAGGTTTATACCTTTAATTATTGGGACACTGGGATGTGTAACACAGTGCCTGAGTACCAATCTTGAGAAATTAGGCTTCTCAAAATCAGAAAGGAGAAAGCTGATTCGAAGACTACAGATCCAAGTCATCACTGGCACTGTAAAACATAAAACTTTCTCGAAGTTTGTCATTTAATATGTATGCGCATGTCTAGACATGCAGCTATATGCATGAGAATGTATAAATAAATAAACCATACATATTAGCACATGCACAAACTCTAAGTACTGCAAATATATACACATGCATGCAA
>NC_043000.1:55990552-55998052 GCF_006345805.1 Octopus sinensis | reverse complement strand
CGCCACCCCCCACCCCCTGCCGGAGCCTTGTGGAGCTTTAGGTGTTTTCGCTCAATAAACATACATGCGATTCCGCTGCTCTAACCACTGGGCCATTGCGCCTCCACACACACACATATATATATATGCACACACACACACACACACCTAGTATGTCCATTTGAATATATTTATATTTGTATTTATGCATGTTGTATGGAAGTATGTATGAAGGCAACGTCTTTTTAGAAACGTTAGAGGCTTGAAAACTATGTTGTGCAGTATTTATTCCGTCGAGGTCAATTTTTGCCTTTCATCTTTTGGTGTTCGATAATAAATTTCTAATCCAAGGCGGGATCGCGTGGCGGGGGCTGTTAGAAGGTCAGACGAGATATTTTACTGTATGTATTCTGGCTATATTTGT
This sequence comes from Octopus sinensis, assembly GCF_006345805.1. NCBI lineage: Eukaryota > Metazoa > Mollusca > Cephalopoda > Octopoda > Octopodidae > Octopus > Octopus sinensis. The sequence continues at coordinate 55,997,649 of NC_043000.1, read as the reverse complement.
TTGTATCTATTCTTGCGTTCTGATAGCAATGCCTGCGACGGCACTGTTGCCAATCTCTATCGGCCAAGTCGGCTGATAGCGATTGGCAACAATAACTCTCGGATAAACATCAGTATCCGATGTTTATCCGATAGATAAATATCGGTATCAAGGAGAAAGATTCGCTTGCATAGACGATTGCCAGTTTACCTTCTAAAAGTATTAACCATACCCTCATATACATGTACAAATGCATGGTCAACCTTAAACGACATATGCCATATATTATGGTTGTGTGTGTGTCTGTGTGTGTGTGTACTCATGTGCATATCTGTACTTATTTCAGTCATTAGACCAAGGTCAGGCTGGAGCATCACCTTGAGGAATATTAGTCGAACTAATCAACCTCAGTACTTATTTATCCCTTTAGCGGCTATTCAAGTGTTGATCCTAGTCTATTTACTATTTAATTGAACGCTGGCACTATAAATAAATGAGTACAAGTTAGATAATTTATAAAGAAATTAGGGACTTTGTCAATCTTAGGGTCTTTCTCGCCGCTTTTAGCTATTAAGTGTTCGTCTGTTCTTTGTCAGCTGTTGTTGGTATGCACATTTTACCCTTTTCTCTCTTCAGGTCCATTCTTTTCCTTTCTGATTCTGATTCATTCTCCTGTTTGGTTGTGCTGAATGTTTCTGTTCCAAAGCCAGTCCTAGTATGACTGATTTTCCAATGATATTAGTGTATCTTTTAATGTCCCGTTAAAGCATTTTTTTACGTTTAATTCAAACGCCGTGTTCCCCTGGAATATTCCCATCTTTGAAACATTTGAACCTTCATATTTTTTTCTGATATAGTTTAATTTGACCTTTGCTTTGCTTCCAGTGTCTCATATTTTTTTTATTAATATTATATTTTAAAAAAGTATTTGGTTACTTTTGTTCTTTCTGTTTTGTTAAGTACAGGTAAATCTTTTTAGATTATACTCTTTTCTTTTTGCTTAGTTTGGGTGAAAAGTATTTGACATTTACGATTAAGCCTTTCCCTGAATATGACGACTACTTGAACAGATGAGATCATTTAATCTGTGGATATTTTGGTATTTTGTAACAGTAGACAGAATATTGTGCAGAACCCTGCTACATTTATTTCTTTCGTTAAGTTCTTTGAACGTCTGTAACTTGGAAAGAGATTTATGTTAATCCATTTTCATCGATTTTCTTTCTACTTTTCTCTCTCCTTTATTGCTTCTGGTAGGTCTAGCTCAATATTAATGCTTGTTGATCTGCTGTAATGTGTGTTATTATGTATGTTATTAAATGAGGAATCAAGTGTATATATTTGCTGTGTTCGTGAATTAGCTTGAATGTGTCTATTGCAACTTTTATGAGCTTCATTATCATTTTGATTTTTGTCGTTTTTTTTTTCTCTGTCCTAGTTTTGCTCTGATGCTTCGCTTCTTGTCTGTCTTAGCAACTATCTGAAGTCAGTTTTAATGTCCATGAATTTTTCTATGTAAATTTTTGGAAACTTAATACTGTTTATTTCGAATCTCCGTATGTTCGTTAGTGCATTAGGATTTATACTTTCTTTCTCCTCAAGTTATAGGTCTGTTTTATAGTTCTCGTGTGTGTTAGATGCAGCATTAATGTATAATAGCAATACCTCTCCCTAGTGTATTGTTCATTGCTCCAACGTTCCTTTCTTTCAATTTAGTTTATATGTTGGACGTTAGCATTATGGCACGTAACTTCGTTTGTTAACTTTCGAGAAGGATATTGAGTCTGAATTAAGCATGACATTATTTTTGTATCGTATTTAACACATGCTAAGAAATTCCCCAGACATCTTGGCTCTGCCATCTGTATTTTAGTTCCAGTTTGATTTATTAATGGACATAGTTTTTTTTCCTTGCATAATAATAATAACATATAAGACATAAAATAAGTATCCATCTTTACAGTAACATTTTCTTCACTTTTTAGGCTAATTTTGGTCATGTTATTGGATCAGTTTCGGTTTTTACGGGAGCTAGGTTCATTGTTATTGTCGTTATCATCATCACCGTTGTCGTCGTTGTTGTAACACCAACAACAACAACAACATCAATAATAATAATAATCATTATTTTTACTATTATTATTATTATTATTATTATTATTATTATTATTATTATTATTATTATTATTATCATCATTATTATTATTATTATTATTATTATTATTATTATTATTATTATTATTATCATCATCAAAGTGGCTAGCTGGAAGAATCATTGGCACGCCGAACAAAATGCTTAACAGCATTTCGTCCGTCATTACGTTCTGAGTTCAAATTCTGCCTTTCACTTTTTCTGGATCGATAAAGGAAGTACTTGTCGAGCACTGGAGTCAATGTAATTGACTAGTCCGCTTTCCCTGAATATCAGACTGCGCGCCTATAGTAGATAGGGTTATTATTATTATCGATATTTTCCTTATCGCCGGAGTGGCTGTATGGTAAGTAGCTTGTTTACCAACCACATGGTTCCGGGTTCAGTCCCACTGCATGGCACCTTGGGCAAGTGTCTTCTACTATAGCCTCAGGCCGACCAAAGCCTTGTAAGTGGATTTGGTAGACGGAAACTGAAAGAAGCCCGTCCCATATATGTATGTATATATGCGTGTGTGTGTTTGTGTGTCTGTGTTTGTCCCCCTAGCATAGCTTGGCAACCGATGCTGGTGTGTTTATGTCACCGTAACTTAGCGGTTCGGCAAAAGAGACCGATAGAATAAGTACTGGGGTTACAAAAGAATAAGTCCCGGGGTCGACTTGCTCGATTAAAGGTGGTGCTCCAGCATGGCCGCAGTCAAATGACTGAAACAAGTAAAAGAGAAAAGAGAAAAGAGAGAGAATAATAATAAGAACTGTTATTATTTTATTAATACGACGATGGCAACAAGAACCACCAATACTACCACCAGCACCACCACTACCCCCCACCACTAATACTAGTTCTACTACACCGTGGTTTATTTTCATTGCGCTCTTCGTTTACTCAAGCTCTCTGGTATATGAACGTCGAAGATAGTAATTCATATAAACTGATATATTTGTGGGTCACCGGTTGAATTGAGTTACGATTCCTTGTTTATCGAGCTAGTGAAACAAGCAGAATCAATACTTACCAAAGGTGTACTTTTGCGAGAAGCTCATCTCTGCATTTGTGAGCAAATAACGCACCGATTTCACAATAATTTCACAAGCCAGCAAGAAAACCTTTATATAATGTCGCTTTACTAGTTAGAAATGACAGCTATATTATCTCTCTCGCATCTTACCTTATCGTCTTAAGCGAAAAGGAAGAAGTGGAGGCGCGTGGCTTAGTGGTTAGGGTGTTGAACTCATGATCGTAAGGTTGTGGTTTCTATTCCTGGACCGGGCGATACGTTGTGTTCTTGAGCAAAACTCTTTATTTCACGTTGCTTCAGTCCACTCCGTTGGCAAAAATGAGTAACGCTGTGATGGATTGGCGTCCTGTCCAGCTGGGGAATTTCTACGCTACTGAAATCGGGAAACCGGCCCTTATGAACCTGGCATGGCACGAGAAGAAACATTAAGCAAAAAAGAAGACATTAGGTAATGCCGATTCAAGGGTTTTATAACTGAAAATAAGTTTATCATGGCTCCAACGCTTTTGCTCGGTTAGAGAAGACCTAGGGCTTAACAATGATAAGAACAACATTACAAGGAACAAAAGCAGCAGCAGAAACGGCAACAACAGTAACAGTAGCAACAACGATGATTCCACTTCTTATAGCAGTGAACTGTATTACATTGTGGTTACGATAACCAGCCTGGTGAACGAAGATATTTGAGATTTGATATATCATGGTCATTGATATATATATTATGTAATTGTTAACAGCATATGAATTGCCCACATATTACGTTCATCTGGCAATTTGGCAACGTTTTAAATTTGGGCAACTGAAAATTCAATAGCGGACTGACATCATATTAAAGTCATTCGAGGTTTTGATTTTTCAGAATAAGAATACTCAATATTAGTTATTAAAAGATTTTAACAGCGAGTGTAAACTCACAGGTTAAATAGTTGAAAATATTTTTCTGGGGATTTGTCAAGCTTAAATTAATCTTAAAATGACATTGCTGGCACGGGTTTATTGATTTTGACGGTGGGAGTGATTATTTTTGATAAATATTAGTTTGAAACATTTTCAGTTAAGAATCTTATATTTCTTATTCAAATGACTAATATTTATTCATTGCACACGATGTTTACTTGCCAAGTAATCATATACAAAATACTATATATTTTGGTGGAGTTGGAGTAATTTGTCTTCGAACTGTGTTGTAAGCAGGCTGAATAAATCAATTCAGCACATCAGTGCTGTAGTACCGTATAAGAGTATCTATCTATCTATCTATCTATCTATCTATCTATCTATCTATCTATCTATCTATCTATCTATCTATCTATCTATCTATCTATCTTTCTCGCTCTCCTTCTCTCCCCTGTAAAGGCGTATGTATAAATAAATTTACACACGCACATACACATACACACACACACGTGCGTGTAAAAATATGTGTAAACACATATGAGTATGTGTATGTATATATCTGTACGCTTATTATAAATGTATGCATCTATACATATATATATATATATTTATGTATAGTATTTATGTATATATATATATGTTTATGTGTAACAGTTTGTCTGTCTGTCTGTCTGTCTGTCTATCTATCGGTCTATCTATCTATCGGTCTATCTATCTATCTATCTATCTATCTATCTATCTATCTATCTATCTATCTATCTATCTATCTATCTATCTATCTATCTATCTATCTATCTATCTGTACATACATTCATACATACATACATGAATATATCGTATATCCAAACTATAATTATTTAATGCATAATATAAATATCTATATATATATAAATATATATATATATATAAATATATAATATATATATATATATAATATATATTATATATATATACTATATATATATAATATATATATAGATATATATATATACTATATATATATAATATATATATTTTGTGTATATATATATATAATATAGGGCCGACCAATGCCTTGTGAGTGAATTTGTCGTATATATGTATATATATGTATATGTATGTATGTGTATGTGTTTGTGTGTCTGCGTTTGTCCTCCAAACATCGCTTGACAACCGATGCTGGTGTGTTTACGTCCCCGTAACTTAGAGGTTCGGCAAAAGGTACCGATAGAATAAGTACTAGGCTTACAAATAATAAGTCTTGGGGTCGATTTGCTCGACTAAAGGCGGTGCTCCAGCATGGCGACAGTCACATGACTGAAACAGTAAAAAGTAAAAAAAGTAAGTATATATATATATATATATTAGATATATATATATATATATATATATATTATATAATTAGGGCTTAGTAAAATAATTACTTTGCCACATACTGACTTAGTAGAAATAGCAGCCAAAAAAAATTTTCTTAGCATTTCTACTACTTAAAGAAAATTTCTCTCAGATATGTTTACTCTAGACAGCTCACGAAGGTTTGGTGGGTAAATACAGAAAAATATCACAAGTACATAGATCGTTTGAGTACGTCAACGTTTCAAGATTAGCCAAATAAAATCAGCATTTCTTTCGTCAGCTCAAAATTTCTTAATTGGATTGGGAATCACTAAAAAGAAGGAACTTTACCTATCAGCGACTTGTCGCTTCAGATGAACTACTCCAACTAACAGTGTCAACAAATTCAAAATGCGCAGGCGTAAAATTCTGCACTCCCCATTCCACCCACGTGGTCTATCTAGCAACTTATATTTTAACCGCGAGAACCGAGGCAGTATGACGAGAGATATGAATTATAATATCAACAATTGATGGTAAAATTTTAATTAATTAATCATTTCCCCAGTTTTCAGTAGTAAAGGACCATTTAAGGCGAATTCAAAATATTAAACATTATATAATTGGGCTTAGTAAAATAATTACTTTGTCCACATACTGAACTTAGTAGAATAGCAGCCAAAAAATTTTCTTAGCATTTCCTACTACTTAAGAAATTTTCTCAGATAATGGTTTACTCTAGACAGCTCACGAAGGTTTGGGGGGTAATACAGAAAAATATCACAAGTACATAGATCGTTTGAGTACGTCAACGTTTCAAGATTAGCCAATAAATCAGCATTCTTTCGTCAGCTCAAAATTTCTTATTTGGATTTGGAATCACTAAAAAGAGGAACTTAACCTATCAGCGACTTGTCGCTTCAGGTGAACCACTCCTCCAACTAACAGTGTCAACAAATTCAAAATGCGCAGGCGTAAAATTCTGCACTCCCCATTCCACCCAGGTGTTATCTTACCCTCAATTGTTGATATTATAATTCATATCCTCTCGGTCATACTGCCTCGGGTTCTCGCGGTTAAATATAATGTTTTGCTAGATAGACCACGTGGGTGAATGGGGATGCAGAATTTACGCCTGCGCATTTTGAATTTGTGGACACTGTTAGTTGGAGTGGTTCATCTGAAGCGACAAGTCGCGATAGGTAAGTTCCTTCTTTTTAGTGTTTCCAATCCAAATAAGAAATTTGAGCTGACGAAAGAAATGCTGATTTTATTTTGCTATCTTGAAACGTGACGTACTCAACGATCTATGTACTTGTGATATTTTTCTGTATTTACCCCCAAACCTTCGTGAGCTGTCCTAGAGTAAACATTATCTGGGAGAAATTTCCTTTAAGTAGTAAAATGCTAACAAAATTTTTTTGGCTGCTATTTCTACGAAGTTCAGTATGTGGCAAAGTAATTTATTTTACTAAGCCTAATTTATAATGTAATATTTTGAATTCGCTTAAATGGTCCTTTTACATACTGAACACACTTGTGAATTGATTATTAATTAATTTTACCTCAATTGTTGATTATATATATAATAATATATATGTATGTCCCGGGTTGATCCGGGTTAACCACAGTAAGTAGGTACTCAATACATAGTAGAGAGTACAATTAATTTATTATATAGAAGGAGCTTCTTACAGGACTGTACTGTTTCATTCAAGAGAAATCTTCAGGAAGCTA
>NC_043000.1:55952338-55990452 GCF_006345805.1 Octopus sinensis | reverse complement strand
AAGAGGCACCCGCGAATAGCGGTGGTAAATAATTTTGAGCCATAACTTCAATGTTCACGGCGGAGAAATCCACTGTAGTGACGCCATTATTGTTTAAAAAACGTGAGTCAAGTCCCCTTCTAGCGACGGTGTAAAGTGAGGGAGGGAGACGGAGAGAGAGAGAGAGAGAGAGAGATAACAGATTTTTAAAATTTCTTTTTAGTGAGTGATTGACAGACAAAAACAGACAGACAAGTGTTGTTATGTATGCATGTGTAAATGGCTTCAGTCACACACACATGAGCATGTATGCGTACAAATCACATGCATGCAATGTGAGTGTTGACCGTATATATATATATATATATATATATATACACTATATAAACGATATTCTCCGTTTCTCCACAACTAATTTCCAAATTAGCTGAATCCGTTGCTCTACTCAGCGATATATAGCTGGTCGTGCGTGAACATAGGGGATAGGTGAGGTTACCAGAGCAAAAGGCCTACGTGTTGACTGTAGACACGCTCCTTCGCAAACGATTAGCTATTATTTTGTAAACAATGTTTCGAAACTTTTCATGTTATCGAATGGAGAGATCTGACTCTCACATCTCTGCGGGTGAAGGTAGGTTTCTCTATTCCTGTTACAAAACTTACGTCCGGGTGTCAAATTTGCTTTAATTGATGGTATTACTCGGGTAGGAGGTGGTGGTAGGACAGGGGCAGGGGCAAAGGCGTGCAAAAACATGTATGCAATAGGTGTATGTACGTATATGTTTCTCTGTGTGTGTGTGTTGCCCATATATATATATATATACTTAGTTGTGATCTGGACATAACCGCCTCTCGCACAGAGAATCGGGGACCCTTTTGGGCGTTCTATTTTCCTTGTTGGAAGGGTTCCCAACCCATGGGCAAAGTGGGGTTACATGATGGGGGTGGTGTTTTCAAAAGGGTTGGCATATGCAACTTGATCACCTCTGCCGATCAAACTCCCAACCCATGCGCTCCCGTCGCGACACTGATTCTGCAGAACTGGGTTGGGTATGAAAGCCAATTCTAAAGTATAAATATAGATGTTTTTGAATCAGCAATGTTCGGTTAAGTCCTATTTGGGGTGAAAAATCAATAAAGTGATTCCATATGGGGTTTTCCATTTAATCAGGATAAAAAAAAAATCGATAAACCGATTCCTTATAGGACTTCCCACTAAAATTGGCTACACCCCATTTTCAACAATAACGTCTACCAATTTTGATGTATTTTGTTCAAACTTGATACCGTCATTACTTAGGACTCATGGGATCTTTGAATGCTTTAAGTTCTTCAAAAACGAAAAGAAAAAAAAAACAATCGATGAGTGGAAAAAAATCGATAAACCGATTTCTTATGGGATTTCCCAATCAAATTTTCTGCAAAATTTCAGCAAAAGTTTACCAATTTCAACGGATTTCACTCAAATTTGACGTCGACGTTACTTAGTTTGCTTCGAAATAAAGAGCTTGATTAGCTTAATAATCCTAACTTAATCACGAGCAAAACCGGGCTATACTGCTAGTCTTTTTTATATTATATATTTTATATATATATATTATATATATTATATATATATATATATATATATATATATATATATATATATATATATATATATATATATATTAGATATATATATATATACATATACCGGAGTAAGCACATAATTTTGAAACAAGGTAGAAAAAAGAATACTCAAATACCAGAGGTAGAGCAATATGCTTTATTGAAAAGGAAGCAGAAATATCACGAAGACTGTTACTCAGAGTTTCACGTTCCCGTTCGTCTAACAAAAACTGTCCGACGTACGGGAACTTGAAACTCTGAGTAACAGTTTTGTGGTATTTCTGGTGCTTTTCAATAAAGTATATATATATATTATATAAATATACATTCCCACACCTCCACACATATATATACATACACACACATTTATACATAGACATAAATATGTATGAGAGTATTTATATATATATGCATGTATATATATATATATATATATATATATATATATATATATATATATATATATATGTATATAGTATATGGGCATTTATATATATGTGCGAGAGTACTTATATATTAATATACATATAAATATACGTATATACCTGCATATATATATGCATATATATGTATGTATGTATGTATGTATGTATGTATGTATTAGTATGTGCTTGTTTGTTAAAACTATGCAACAAGCAAATTAGATAAAAGAACTCTGTACTAGTTTGTAGTAGAGTAAATTAAATTTATGGATATCTTTGTTCACAAACGTACCATTTGATTCGCTCTGTTGGAGTTTATCAAAATGTTTTGGAAAGCTTTATCGGAGCGAAACAAATTGTACGTGTGTCATCAACGGTATCAATAAATACATACATGTATACATATAAGTACACATACACATAAATACACATACACATAAATGCATACGTGGATACACATAAGTAGAAGTTAATATGCACACGCATATATGCATATAAATATACATATATGTACACACACACAAGCAGACACACACGCATATATATATATATATTATATATATATATATATATATATATATATATATATAATATATATGTAGGTCCCGGGTTGATTCGGGTTAACCACATAAATAAGGTACTCAATACATAGTAGAGTAAAATTAATTATTATATAGAAGGAGCTTCTACAGGACTAGAACTGTTTCATTCAAGAGAAATCTTCAGGAAGCTAGTTAACAAGAATTGTGTGTATGTGTGTATGTGTATAAATGTATGTATGTATGGATGTATGGATGTATGTATGTATGTATACGTATGTATGTGTATGTGTGTATATGTATGTATGTGTATGTGTGTCTATGTATATATATATATGTATATGTGTATATGTATGTATATGTATATATATATATATATATGTATATATATATGTATGTATATTATGTGAATATGTATATATATGTATATATATATATCTACATGTATGTATTTGTATATAGGTGTATATGTATGTGTGTGTATTTATATTTATGGTGTATATGTATAGACTAGCCTTCTAAGAGTGTAGACATGAATCTGTAGGTACGCGTACGTATGTGTATATACGTGAATGTATGTAGATGTATGTATGTATGAATATAACGCGTGCGTGCGTGTATGTGTATGAGTGTGCGAATGAGTGAGTGTACGTGCTAAAGAGTGTGCGTGAGTAAATGAGTGCTTGTTTTCCAGTAGACAGATAAATGGACTGGCTGTCATAGCCAAGATGTTTGTGACCAGCGATCAAAGATAACAAAAGTAATAAATGAAGATATAAAAAATTAAAATTAGGGAATGGGTCTGTATTTGTATGTGTATATATATGTGTGTATGTGTAGGTATGCATAGGTACACATATGTATATATATATTATATATATATATATATATATATATATATTATATATATATATATATAATATATATATATGTATGTAAGTGTATGTGTGTTATATGTGTGGTGTATGTGTATATATGTGTATATAGGGACTAGTGTGCTGTGTGTGCATATGTGTGTGTGGATATGTGTGTGTATGCGTGTATGTGAGTATGTGTGTACGTATGTGTGTATGTATATGTATATATGTTTGTATGTGTGTGTATATATGTATACATATGTGCATAGGTATAAGTGAGAATCTCCTTATTTACCTAAAACTCTATTCCCTTTTTTATATATTTTTATATATTTTTTTATATATTTTTTTTTATTTTTTTATTTATTCTTCTATCTAATTTAACACTGACTCCTTGACCACTCCCCCAAGTATGATATTTTGCGCTATGCCTACCCCCAAAAGTCCCCCACCAACACCCCTTAAACCTGCCTAAATGTATAAATGCCAATACAATTCTTGTTAACTAGCTTCTGAAGATTTCTCTTGAATGAAACAGTTCTAGTCCTGTAGAAGCTCCTTCTATATAATATATATATAATTATATATTATATATATATATATAATATATATATTATATATATAATATACCATAAAGTCACTGCCCGCGTTGCGGCCACCTCAGGTTATAGGATCTCGCGCTTACAGAAATTGTAAATTGTGAGTACTAATTTCGCGATACAGTCTGTAATTTCGCTTTCATAGTAAACCGGAGAAAATGAAAAAAATACACTCTCTGCTTAGCCAAAAGGTTACTTCTTAGCATTTTACATCAGATCAAAGTAGTTAATTTGAAAATCTATAATCACGACACACACACACACACATGTGCATGTGTATATAAAAGTTTGTCACTACAAACATTTACTGAGTGTGACATGGAATATTTCACAGTGATTATTTATGTGTAGTTTGTGCATATTGTGTTCCAATGTCTGTCTATCTATCTATCTATCTATCTATCTATCTATCTATCTATCTATCTATCTATCTATCTATCTATCTATCTATCTATCTATCTATCTATCTATCTATCTATCTATCGGGTGGCAGAGGCGCAACAGGGCAACAAAGCCACCATTCGGTCACTGGTAGATGAACAGGGGCGCGAATTGCTCGAGCCAAGTAAAATGTGTGAGGCCTTTCAGCAGCATTTTGCCCGACTGTTCGGAACGTTGGAGGGCAAGAACGTAGGGTGGACTTCAGTGCCTACCTACATAGCCTACCACGACTCTCGACAAGAAAGGCAGGGTGCTGCGAAGGTGCCATCACGGCGGCGGAAGTGCAGGAAGCGATGGCAGAATGCTCGAGGGACAAATCACCGGGTTTGGATGGTCTACCCTACGAGCTTTACAATTGTATGCCAGACTTGTTTGGAGATCTCTTGGCGGCGGTGTACTGCAACTGGCAGCAAAACGGGAGCATTCCTGGTTTTGTGAGCCGAGGAGCCGTAACACTGCTGAAGAAAGATCTAAACAAGGGAAATGTAATAGATAACTTAGGCCCATCACTCTGCTTAATGCAGACTTGAAAATTTTGGCCAAGGTGCTAGCCAAGAGGTTGGCGCTTGTCATCGAGAAACTGGTCGACAAGGCGCAAACATGCGCCGTGCCAGGCCGGACCATCCATGACAACCTCCATCTGATGCGCTACATCATAGACAGGGTAGTTAACGAACCTGGCATGGGTGGGGCCCTGATCAACTTGGATCAATCGAAAACCTTTGATAGGGTAGACCATCGATACTTGGAGGCAGTCCTGAGAGCGGCTGGTTTCGGTCCCGTCTTCCGCGGCTGGATAGCTGCCTTGTACAGAGGCATCCGTTCGGTAATTCGCGTAAATGGACATCTATCGAGACCTTTCGACATTGCACGTTCGGTCCGTCAGGGATGCCCCCTCTCGGCGCTTCTATACGTATTGACTCTTGAGCCACTACTGCGGAAACTGGCGACTCTAAGGGGCATCCCGCGAGAATTGGGATGCGGGACGAGCGTGTCTGCATACGCGGACGACGTCACCGTCATAGTGTCTAGCCACGAGCACATCGAGCTGGTCGGCGAGACACTGAAAAACTACGAAGCGGTGACAGGAGCGAAAATCAACCGGGAAAAGTCAGTGGGCTTGCGACTAGGCACCTGGAGAAGCAAGCCCATGCCGTCCACCAGCGCCTCCGTCGTGGGACGCTGGACCGACGGCCCGGTTGAGTTGCTCGGGGTCTGGTTCGGTCCGGACCTCCAAGTGGAGAAGAACTGGAACGAGATAACGAGTAGGGTGGTCACTCTCGCCCGGCAATGGGCCGAGAGGAAACTGTCCCTAAAAGGTCGAGCGGAGGCGGCGAACACGTACATCGCGTCCGTCATCTACTACCGCCTGACCGTCGTACCTTGTCCCGACCCTACCATCACCAAACTACAACGCATCCTCTTTCGCTTCTTGTGGAAAGGATGCGTCCCGATGGTCAGGCGATCCATTTGCTGTCAACACCCGTTAAAAGGAGGGCTGGGCATGCCGTGGTTGATGATGCGCAGACACGCGCTGAGACTGCGACATCTCTGGCTCTATGTAGACGACGGTGAACAGGTGTGGTCGCCGTTTGTGAGGCACGCTTTCCCGCAGCTCGTCTCCATGACCGAACTGCAGTCGTGGATCAAAAAGAGGCCGAGAAAGGGCGAATGGCACCGCGAGTGTCGCGTTGCTCTCAAGCAACTCTGCCGTCCTGGGTCGACCTTAAGTGACTTCAACACAACCAAAGCATTCTATAGGGGTTTAGTGGAGGGGAGGTACGACGACGAGCTCAGGGCCAACCTGGACGTCGACGAGGAGTACCTGACCCGCCTGTTCGGGACGACTTTCGGGCCAGGGCCCATGGACAACTTCCAGAGATCCCTGGCCTGGCAGTGCTACCGAGAAGCGCTACCCGTTCGGGATAAGCTCTACAGACACGGCTCGAGAAACACGGGGCCGACCTGCCCGAGATGCGGTCAGAGCGACGAAACCGTTCTGCACGCACTCGTTCAGTGTCCAACAATTTCCGACCTGTGGGCTTATGTCGAACAACTGCTGTCACGTGTGGGACGAGTCGGTTTATCAGCTGAGTCTATCGTCAATATTGTCACGCCTCCTTCCTTCAAACGGGAAGGAAGAGCTATTTTCATCATCCTTGTGGCTATGGCGAAAGAATGTATCTGGTGGACGCGTCTGAAAGGATTGGAGACAAACACTTTCCTCTCTGGTCAATCTCTCATCAACTTCTTCAAGTACCACTTGAAAAGGAAAGTGAGAGTAGAGAGGCAAGTTTTGTCTAGCGAATGTTTTAAAAAAAGATGGTGAATGTAGCAAGGATGGCACGTATGAATGACGAAGCCACCTTGAGCATAGTCCTATGAACCCAGAAATCGAAAACAGAGAGTTGCTTATTTGCAAAAAAAAAAAAAAAAGAAATATAAATGTGACTTCATTGACCGAGGTTACCGTGGTCTTTTCCGTAGGCTTTTCTTTCCACGGGTAAACCTCACCTGTCCTCCCCTTTACACTTCATATTGACATTTCTGTGATAACGATCCCTATTGATCAATTTTTTTTTTCCTCTCCCCCTTTTTTTTTTTTAACCCCCCCTTTTTTTTGTCCTCTTTCTCTCCTTTTACGACCCCTTTTGATCGAAACTCCCCCTTCCTTTTTTTTTTTTTTTTTTTTTAAACCTTCAAAAGAAAAGCTCTACCTTGTAATTTGTTCTATCTGTGTGCAGCCCTGTGTGGCTAATAAAGAAACATATCTATCTATCTATCTATCTATCTATCTATCTATCTATCTATCTATCTATCTATCTATCTATCTATCTATCTATCTATCTATCTATCTATCTATCTATCTGTGGTGGACGCGTTTGAAAGGACTGCAAACAAACATCTTCCTCTCTGGTCAGTCTCTCGTCAACTTTTTCAAGTACCACTTGAAAAGGAGGATGAGAATAGAGAGGAAGGCTTTGTCGAACGAATGTTTTAATAAAAAGTGGGTAAAAGTGGCAAAAATGGTCAGTATGAAAGACGACACTATTTTAAGCATAAATCTGTAACCAAAAGAGACAACGAGAAGTAAGGCGACTTACTCATGTGTTCTTTTTCGAACTGTCTGAGGTGACCTTGGTCTTTTTTGTAGGTTTTTCTTTCCAAGGCTACACCTAAACTGTGAACCTTATATATATATATATAGTGCTTTTTTATACACCACACAACCCACAGATCTCTATTGATCAAACGTTTTTTTTTTTTTTTTTTTTTTCTTTTTCTTTTTTTTTTTTTGCCCCACCCATCCCACCTCGAAAAGAAAAAATTCTACATTGTATTTCGTCCATTTTTATTCTGTGTTTAGCCCTGTGTGGCTACAATAAAAAGTTATCTATCTATCTATCTATCTATCTATCTATCTATCTATCTATCTATCTATCTATCTATCTATCTATCTATCTATCTATCTATCTATCTATCTATCGGGAAGGAAGAGCTATTTTTATCATACTTGTGGCTATGGCGAAAGAATGTATCTGGTGGACGCGTCTGAAAGGATTAGAGACAAACACTTTCCTCTCTGGTCAATCTCTCATCAACTTCTTCAAGTATCACTTGAAGAAAAAAGTGAGAGTAGAGAGGCAAGTTTTGTCTAGTGAATGTTTTAAAAAAAGATGGGTGAATGTAGCAAGGATGGCACGTATGAATGACGAAGCCACCTTGACTATGATTCTATGAACCGTAAAAATTAATACAGAGAGTTGCTTATTTGCAAAAAAAAAGAAATATAACATGTGACTTCATTGACCGAGGTTACCGTGGTCTTTTCCGTAGGCTTTTCTTTCCACGGGTAAACCTCACCTGTCCTCCCCTTTACACTTCATATTGACATTTCTGTGATAACGATCCCTATTGATCAATTTTTTTTCCTCTCCCCTTTTTTTTAACCCCCCCTTTTTTTGTCCTCCTTCTCTCCTTTTACGATCCCTTTTGATCGACCCCCCTTTTTTATTTTATTTTATTTTTTATTTTATTATTATTATTATTTTTTTTTTTTTTTTTTAAACCTTCAAAAGAAAAGCTCTACCTTGTAATTTGTTCTATCTGTGTGCAGCCCTGTGTGGCTAATAAAGAAACATATCTATCTATCTATCTATCTATCTATCTATCTATCTATCTATCTATCTATCTATCTATCTATCTATCTATCTATCTATCTATCTATCTATCTATCTATCTGTGGTGGACGCGTTTGAAAGGACTGCAAACAAACATCTTCCTCTCTGGTCAGTCTCTCGTCAACTTTTTCAAGTACCACTTGAAAAGGAGGATGAGAATAGAGAGGAAGGCTTTGTCGAACGAATGTTTTAATAAAAAGTGGGTAAAAGTGGCAAAAATGGTCAGTATGAAAGACGACACTATTTTAAGCATAAATCTGTAACCAAAAGAGACAACGAGAAGTAAGGCGACTTACTCATGTGTTCTTTTTCGAACTGTCTGAGGTGACCTTGGTCTTTTTTGTAGGTTTTTCTTTCCAAGGCTACACCTAAACTGTGAACCTTATATATATATATATAGTGCTTTTTTATACACCACACAACCCACAGATCTCTATTGATCAAACGTTTTTTTTTTTTTTTTTTTTTTTTTTTTTTTTTTTTTTTTTTTTGCCCCACCCATCCCACCTCGAAAAGAAAAAATTCTACATTGTATTTCGTCCATTTTTATTCTGTGTTTAGCCCTGTGTGGCTACAATAAAAAGTTATCTATCTATCTATCTATCTATCTATCTATCTATCTATCTATCTATCTATCTATCTATCTATCTATCTATCTATCTATCTATCTATCTATCTATCGGGAAGGAAGAGCTATTTTTATCATACTTGTGGCTATGGCGAAAGAATGTATCTGGTGGACGCGTCTGAAAGGATTAGAGACAAACACTTTCCTCTCTGGTCAATCTCTCATCAACTTCTTCAAGTATCACTTGAAGAAAAAAGTGAGAGTAGAGAGGCAAGTTTTGTCTAGTGAATGTTTTAAAAAAAGATGGGTGAATGTAGCAAGGATGGCACGTATGAATGACGAAGCCACCTTGACTATGATTCTATGAACCGTAAAAATTAATACAGAGAGTTGCTTATTTGCAAAAAAAAAAGAAATATAACATGTGACTTCATTGACCGAGGTTACCGTGGTCATTTCCGTAGGCTTTTCTTTCCACGGGTAAACCTCACCTGTCCTCCCCTTTACACTTCATATTGACTTTTCTGTGATAACGATCCCTATTGATCAATTTTTTTTCCTCTCCCCTTTTTTTTTAACCCCCCCCTTTTTTTGTCCTCCTTCTCTCCTTTTACGATCCCTTTTGATCGACCCCCCCTTTTTTATTTTATTTTATTTTTTATTTTATTATTATTATTATTTTTTTTTTTTTTTTTTAAACCTTCAAAAGAAAAGCTCTACCTTGTAATTTGTTCTATCTGTGTGCAGCCCTGTGTGGCTAATAAAGAAACATATCTATCTATCTATCTATCTATCTATCTATCTATCTATCTATCTATCTATCTATCTATCTATCTATCTATGCGCGTGTGTGTGAGTTTGTGTGTGTGTTTATGTGAGTGTATATTTGTGTGCATGTTTTGGTGTGTAGGTGGGCATATGTGTGTTTTCAGCTGCGTACATACACATATATACAAAAGCTCATAATGTATACCATAATGTTGTCATACCTGTATATGTACATCAGTAATTAAACGTAGAATGTATAATATATGTGTATGATTTTTTTCTTTTGGAAATGAAGGCTCATACACGCATACTAATTTATATACATTTATATACATACGTACATACATTAAGATATAAATACACAAGCGCACACATATTATAAACATTATACACATCCGTACATACATACATACACACATACATACATACATACATACATACATACATACATACATACAAAGAAATAGAGGTTATGGGAGATATGTATATCGAGACACGAGGAAGAGTGAAAGAAGAAATAGAGAAAGCGTGTGTAGGTGTGTATGAGAGAGAGAGAGAGAAAGAGAGAGAGAGAGAGAGATAGATAGATAGAGAGAGAGAGAGAGAGAGAGAGAGAGAGAGAGAGAGAGAGAGAGAGAGAGAGAGAGAGAGAGAGAGGAACCGATAGACAGAAAGATTTGCAATTACACATAAAAGAATATAACGTATTTGATATACAGTCTGCGTACAGTCTCTGTTGATAGTTGGCAATATTTGGCAATATTTCTTGGCTGTTAAATTTTTTGTGTCGGTGTGAAAATATGCACATCTTTATATATAATTTGGGCATAAATATGCATAAAGCAGCTTGTACATATATGTGCAGGGATAAGAAAACATATATGTATATTGACAGATATGTACATCCTGTATTTGATTCTCGTTTTTTTGTAAGCCAAAAAGCTAGGTTGCAAAAACGTATATTTACTAGCAGATATATAAATGCATACATGTATTTTACACACATGCGTATTTATGTGTGTGTGTGTGTATGTGTGTGTGTGTGTGTTTGTGTACACACATCTAAATCACAAATTCTGAAATGGATAAAGTTGTTACAGAGTAAATTATTTCCTAATAGCATTATGGAACGCTTCCAATTAGGAACCGATGCTATACTGTTATATTCTCAATATATATATCCACATACACACACATACATAAATACATACATACATACATACATACATACATATATACTTACATACACACATATGTACATGTGTGTGTGTGTGTATATATGTATGTATATATCTATATACACATACGTATATGCGTGTGTGTATATATATGTATGTATGTACACGCACACACATATATACATATATATATACATATTTACAAATATATATGCACGCGTCTTTAAATTTTATGTTTACACATACATAGCAAAATATAAAATATATATATGTATGTGTATACATACATACACACATATAGTTATAACATTCATATATGCATACATCCGCATAAATCATACGTATACATATGTATGTATACATACACGCGCACACACGCACACACACATACACTCACACACACACACACACACACACACACACACGCATACATATATTTCTATTCACACACATGCACACAACGAATTGCTTACTGTATGTGTGTGCGCACACTCGTATGCATATTTTAATACACAAATTATAATTACCCGTACGTCATTTTCAATAAAGGTAAAATAAGGAAATGAAATTTTATAGAGTATGTCACAGATTGTTCATACACGCTTTAAAGTTATTTAACTACCGATGAAATAAACTGTGATATACTAAATTATATAAAAAATACTATTTTCAACATCACTCATTTAACGACACGATATTTTCCATCAAATTTGTATGTACATGTCTATATTAATGCTGATGTCTAAGCTGAATTTAAATCAGCTAAAATATAGTTATTAACGCCTTTCCTGTAAAACTCTACAGAGGCTCAAATTCACCTTACGAAGGGTAAAGATCCCATTCGATCATGAATGGGTATGGGATTGCAGCTAGAATTTCCCCTCTGAAGCACAAGTTCGTGCTAGGTTGTTTGTGGAAGACCAGCAGTCGCCCATGCTTACCAGTCTCCTCCCTCCACGCCGCTGGTGTTGGCCAAGGGAAAGGCAAAGTCCGATACAGCTCGGCATCAGTGACATCACAACTAATTTCTATAGCTGTGTGAACTGGAGCAACGTGATATAAAGTGACTTGCTGAAGAGCACAACACATTGCGCGGTCCGGAAATCGAACTCACAACCTCACGACTCTAACCACTAATCCGTGCGCCTTCACTCACCTTACTACAAGTACACCCCCATTATACCTATGAAGGAAACTGTTTAAAAAAATACAAAGCAGAACTTAGTGTTAATGGCTAAACTAGTTTCTATACCAATGCCTGATTAATTAATTAATGAGAGTTTAGAGCAATATAGCATGTAAACTATTTTCTCTATATAAGAATTGTCTAACTTCGTAAAATCTTTTATTCAGCATTATTTATTTTCCTCGGGTTATACCGTGCTGACGATTCTAAAGAAGGATGAAATAGTGCTATACGTAACTACCAAAAACTGTGATGCATAAGAAAATAAATATCAAATACGTTTGCTCCGTAGACCTTTACTCTTCGATTTAAATTTCAAACTTCCAAATCCGCCTCAAATTTGCTTAATCGAGAAGGGATTGCATACACTAGAAAACTTACTACCAGGGACACACAACGTGTATAGCATGTATAGAAAACCTAATATAAATTTCAAGTAGTTAAGTGGTTGTGTGGTAAGAAGTTTGGTTCCGAACCACTTGGTTCCGGGCTCAGTTCCACTGCGTGCAACCTTGGTTAGTGTCTTATACTATAACCTCAGGCCGATGTAAAACCGTGTGTGGTGGATTTAGTAGACGGAAACTGAATGAAGCACGTCATATCTCTCTCTTTCTCTCTCTCTCTACATGTGTGTCTTTGAGTTTGTGTTTGTCTCCCAACACCTCTTGACAGTTTTGGTGTGTTTACGTCCCTGTAAAGCATTTCAACAAAAGACACCGATAGAATAATTACCAGGCTTAAAAAATTAGTACTGGGGCCGATTCGTTTGACTAAAATTCTTCAAGGTGGTGCCCCAGCATGACTTCAGTCAAATGACAGAAACCAGTAATAGATAAATGACAAACTAGTTTTTAATGTCTATGCTGTGAAATTCTAAACAGATTTAAATCCCTCTGGGCAGCTCTCTTTTATTTTTATTAAACAAAAGCATTTACTAAATAAAGAAGTCAATATATGAAACAAAGATATATATTTTTAGAGGCAGTAATATTTTCGGAGTTTCACCAAATCTGGTTTTTCAAGCTGTTTGAGAAACCAAACGTAGTGAAGCTTCAGTCACCTCTTTCATTGTTGTTTATGACATAAATTTGTAGTATATACTAGTTTATAGCTAGTATAAACATGTGTGGGGAGGCATACACATACGGGCACACATACGAATTCACACACACACACACACACACACATATATACATATATGCATACACACACATATATACATACATGGTTCAAATGTACAAAAGAGGTGAGTGAACAACAAACAAAGCGTATTAGTTTGACGCTCAAGAGAAGTAGATAAGTTCTTTGACGTTTCGAGCCCACTCTCTTCATATATGCATATACAGCTTCTACATTAACCGAGCAACCTCTAAACACTTTTGTAAATGAAGTATTGAGTCAATCTCTCTTGTCAAAACGATTTATACAAAATTTATCGCAAATGACCACTAAGCTCCCCTCAGTCATACTTATTATCGCAGTTACATTCTCGACATATTTCTATTCTCACCATTTGTAGCACTTACACACTTTATGGTTTTGCATGCATAAAGCAATTAAATAATTAATTATTTTTGTCATCATTTTTGTTGCAAGAGATGTCACATTTGCAATGTTAATTTGTTTTACATATCTCACAAAAGATATAACACCTATTTTTTTTTACTCTTTAAAGCCATGATACATTGATCGATAATATTGCCCAAAATGTCACGAGTAAAGTGAAAGACAGTCTTCAGTGTTTTATAAAAAATCACCATTGTGACAGTGATTTAGCTAACAGTGTAGTTTTAATAACATAGTGTGTTCGTCTGATCTGATAAAAAAATCAAGTCTGTCAGCACAGATTCATATTTGTTCAATGATCGTGTATGAAATACTTTGCGTGGTAAGTTGTGATGTGAGGGAGTTTAACCTGTCATGTACAGTGTTAAGGAGCTGATAACTCTCTTTACCTGTTTAAGAATATCAATCAATAGCAATCTAAGCGTTAAAGTTGATAATATACTTATGAGACTATAACATAACAATATACCTAACAAAGTAAATACGTCATAAAATATTTGTCAGCAATTTGCGCTTCTAGATAGAATATCTTGTAGTGTTTCTTTCTGCTCTCTCTGCTTTGACTTCAAATCTCGTCAAAGTCAACTTTGCTTTTCATCCCTTCAAGATTCAATTACTAAAAGATTAGCTCAACTCTGGGGTAGATTCTTTCTAGATCGCGCTCTCTCTCTCTCTTTCTCTCTCTCTCTCTCTCTCTCACTCTCTCTCTCTCTCTCTTTCCTATTTTCTCTGGAAGAAATCAGTTGTGGCCAGACCTGGAAGCGAATGCGTTCTGTTATGTTTAAAATGCTCAGGACTCGACTCCACCGGGAGTTCAAGATCCAAGGAAAGCAAGAGCTATACTACTCAAACTTTATCAGGACAATGAAATACTCTTCGGCACTATAAATTAATATTTGTCAGTTTATATCGTAATCTTCCTTCCTGAATAAATGAATAGCACATCCACATGAAACATATTTACAACTGAATGGACTAGGTTATTAAGGACCAAATACTTTCGACAAGGATCCTAGCACAGTCTCAGTGATAAGATATTAGCTTCTGTTGCTTCAATTGTCAAGGACAAGTTTTTAACACCACAACCAGTTACATACATTAACTGAGGCCTCGAAGGAGACTATGTAGTCACTTGGCTTCCACATCTCCCTCAAGTTACTCTCAGCCGTCTTAAAAATAGAAAATATCATTAGATGTTGTAGTCCTGGAACACCCTAAAAGAACGGAATGATTATGAGGGGAATTCCACTCAATCATAATTGACCTGAGGCTAACACCCCACAGCAATATATTTCTCTCGCTGATCCTATTATTAAATCTACCATAGTCTTCTAAATTTCAGCATTAAAAAAATTCTCTGTAATTAGTAAAATCTAAAAAACAATTGTTTATAGAGAAAAATGATAAATTACATGTTTGAAGCTGTTTAGATTTCAATCTGATACTATACCAAAATAAAAATAGTCTTGGAATGTCTGAATCGATTTTGTAATGAAAGCATTATAAAATTAAATATTAAATTTAGTTACTTCAAATTTATTAATATGGCTTAATGAATTTAATGTTTCAGCTGTTACATCTCGGCTGTTTTAAATCACTTCTAAAAATGTTCTCATTGTCTGCTAAAATTCACGAGTATTATACTGAATAAATATGTCTCAATAAAGTTTTGAATTTTTTTTTAAAGTTATCTAGAGATCATGAGCTCAAACCTTGATTCAGCCATTATATTCTTTGATTCTAAGACATATGTAGTTACTACTGATTCCATGCAACTTTTGTTGACTCGCTGCTAAATGAGTACCTCAATATACTATTGGTTTCAAATTTTGGCAAAATGCCAGAAAAATCGTGGGGAGGGAGTAAGCCGATTACATCGACCTCAGTGCTCAACTGGTACTTAATTTATTGACCCTTAAAGGATGAAAGACAACGTCGACCTCAGCAAAATTTCAACTCAGAACGTGAAGACGGACGAAATGCCTGTAAGAATTTTGTCCGGTTAAAGATTCTGCCGCACTCGCCGCCTTTGCTTCAATATGCTACTGCCGGCTTATCTAGGATGTCCGTACCGGTTCATTACAATTTGGAATGAGACTGGTGTTTTCGTGGTTGGGCCTAGATGGGACTTGAATTCAAAATGCAAAGACCCGAAACAAATGCTTCACGTCATTTTATTCGTCACTGTAAAAGTTACACCACACGTCTTCCTTGGACAGCTTCCTTTTTTTATCGACTTCAAAAGGATGACAGGAAAAATCGATCATGTCAGGATTTGAACTTGGGACACAGAACAAAATCCAAGAGGTATTCTAATCGACTACTACACACATAATTATTTGATGTTCTATCAATTCAAGTTACATTCTGTTCACTACTTGGTCTAACTGAAAAGAAGCATTAATCCTAATTCAAAACTTTTCCGTTAGTATTAATAGACGTCTTTATCAAGAAAATACTTCCTCCAACATGATTTAGAAATTATTGAATGGATAAGATATCTAGGCTACTTGCTCCTGAACCATGAGTACACGTTTTCTACAAGTCTTTTTTATATCTTTTTTTGCATTTAGTTTGCAATATTTTTGATGTGTATTCGTGTTTTGAAACAAATCTTGTGTCTTGAGTAAGTCATTACGCCAATAATAATAACATATGCACCGATTCAATATCACTTCTTTATTGTTAGTCAATCAGTTAAGTATCTAAGCAACTAACTAACTGATCGTTTCTTTAATGTGTTGGTTAAACAATCTATCAGTTGTTTGTCAAAATCTTTTCGTTGCTATTCGCGATCTCATCAATGACATGCCCTCTCACTTCAGGCCAGACCTTGATATTGAACTAGTGCGTGAGTTTATTGTTATTGGCGTAATGACCTTCTCAAGATACAAGATCCTCTTTATGTTTCCTAACAACACATTTAAGTTAAATTAACTGCGAGCAGTTGATAGTTTCAACGGTTTCACTGCAAATTAACTGTGTTTATGATAAGCTTTCCATCAATAATTTATGTTCATTTAAATACAAGCAGAATTCAAGGAATGTAGTAATAGTAAAATCTAGATTTAGAAGGGAAATTTCAACTGTAGCGCATATACCCCTCTTCTCTTCTACAGTCACGGATCTGACTTTAAAACACGAAACCAGTTCTTCCGTTACGATAATTTCATCTATTCTAAATTTCAGACTGTCTCTTGAAACCAGTGACAGTACATCTATAAGTTTATTTGCCGTGAAGAAGATGGGAAATCTGGCTTTTCTCCGAGTACTCTTTACCTTTAGGGAAGGCTATGTAAAGGTTCAGTTATGACTCATTATTGAAGAGAGATTAGCGTTATGTCTAGAGGGTATTTATCTTTTTATATAATGCTCTGTGAAAATCAATTTAAGTTATAATCATATGTATCGCAGTTATATTTAAGGTATTATTATTAGTGCCATGTTATATACAAATATCTAAAATAGCATGATTGATAACATCTATGCTATCATAGAAAATGAATTGAAAAGGGATCTGAAGGCCTTCCTCATCAAAATATATTGATGGTATACTATTCACCTTCAAACCAATTGAATATATAATTTCCATGTATTTATCTCGTAATCAGAATATCAAATGGCTAGATTGATAAATTTTTAAAATGTTTTATAACGTGTAAGAGATGGATATATATTTCAGGATTGACCTACCGCTCAGATACGATGGCTGTAAAGGTTTTATTTCTTGGTTAGATAGATAGCCTGAAACAAGCAGAAAAATAATCCTACTTAAGAGTACAAAATATTGGCTCCTGAGTAAATGAATTTACTCTTTTGTTGTTCGATTTGCTATAAATAACTGAGAAATTTCCTCAAGCACACCAGACTATTTTGGAAAAAGAAAGGCACATTGATCAATATCTCAGATAAACAAAAATACAGGAAAATACAAGTGGAACGTGGATAAAATGTTTTTTAACCATACATTTGCTCAATTAGGGTCGATCTGACTAAACAACAACAACATTTATAATTTTGGAAGTAAAATTCTTCACATCTATCAATCTTTTACGAACCAAGGGCTCAGAACATTTACCAGTCAGGCTCAGACATTTTATAATAGAATAGATAATAGTAAAAGAGCGTTTTACGAAAGATTGCATTTGCAGAATCTCATATATAAGAGTCTCATAAGAAACAGCTGTTGATTAGGAAAGAAAGTTATCTGTGAAAAGCAATATTTTAAATTAAAGTCTTTCAGAACATACTCTAAGGAAGAATGCAAATATTTCGGATTACAACAACGAAGACTTAATGGCTTTGTGAAACTTAATTCCAAACCAACAAACATTCGTCTACCAAACTTTTACTTGAAAATATTTCTTTGTTTCTTTTTCCTTTTATATGCTCTTTTGCATATGAAAAGACAGTGAACAGAATTTACTGGAAGTTTCTATCATTGTTGCCGGCAGCTACTCGAATCTGAGAAACAAACACATGTACAAAAAATACAACTAGAAATGAATGATTTATGAATTGGCAAATCCTAAATTGTCAACGTTTGTTTCTTCCATGATCAGCTATTTGTCAAAGGAAATTTGGAGTCAATGCAGCAGAAAATTAAAGGTGTTGCTTGCTATAGTTAATATCAAAATGGTGGTCGAATGGCAGAAGCAGCAGAGTGTCAGATGGACAAAATGTATTACAACATTTAATCTAGTGCTATGTTCAAATCTTTTATAATCGACTTTGTCCATTTTTCCTGGAGCTATTAAAATAACTAGACACATGTCGGAAATTATGACTTTCGGAGATTTCAGTATCTAGGATTATGGCATTGAGAAATGTTTTGGCTTCATGTACTTTAGTTAAAAACACTTCTTAGATCAATATTATCTTTTATCTCTACAGAACTGTTGAAATTTAAAACTTCGGAATGAATTACTTCTGGTGGTGATCGTTTGCAGAGATCAGATCTACAGTATCTTTACTTTCAACTTTTTGACCTCATAACAAAAAAGGTAGTGAGAAGTGTATGTTATGAAGAAGATAATGAGAAGTGTGTTATGCTGAAGAAGACAAATAAGTACCATGTCTAAAGGGAACTGCTGAACAAAATATCACATGGCATTGGTTTCTGACCTCCCCTTTTCTCCCTTCCAGCTTCGGAGCTCATACAAACACTTGACCGTCACCCTTCCTATGACTACGCCATTAAAATATACAGTGTATGGGACCGGATATACTATATATACAACTGCTATAGATAGTAGTATATAGCAGTATATCCAGTAAAAATGTATGTAGTAATGTATGTATCAATGTATGAATGTATGTTTGTGTGCGCGCGCGCGTGTCCTAGATACGACTTTAAACAAGTGGGGCTCTGGTTCGGAAGTATGTATGTATGTATGTATGTATGTATTTGTGTGTGTTATAAATATTACTTTAAACTAGTGAGGCCCTCGTTCGGAAGTTCCAAGGTTTTGAAGAGTATGGAATCACATCTAAGCCACATTTGTTCCCAGATCTACTCTAACTCCGAATTGTGGCATCTGTCAGGATTCGAGCTTTAGGTTAACAGCAAATGGAATGACAATCCATCTGAGCACGTGGATGCAGAAAAACTGTCGGTTGGTGTAAGAGCACATAGTAAAACCTCTAAAAAAGGATGGGTTCCTAACTGTTTATACAGCATCCTTCTAGGAGGGGAGTACTGGCCATCTCACTTCGGCCAGTCACTATGTACTAACCACGGAGAATCAGAGAGGGGTACTCGTGTTGTACAAGCGTTTATCACTATAAAGTAATGACAAATAAAAGTCTCTTTCTTGTGGCCTCATTTGGCATTGCATCTACTGAAAGTCTCACGGCGATGAAAGGGTGACAATATGTGCAGACCTAACCAGCTGGAAGCACAAACTAACTTGCAACTTTCACCCCCCCCCCCCATACTTCAAACCATGCAGATCTGGAGCGGGTCTGAATAGTCGTCTGTGAAGATCGAATAATCTCCACCTACATATCTCTTTCGATATCTATCTATCTATCTATCTATCTATCTATCTATCTATCTATCTATCTATCTATCTATCTATCTATCTATCTATCTATCTATCTATCTATCTATCTATCTATTTATCTATCTATCTATCTATCTATCTATCTATCTATCTATCTATCTATCTATCATCTATCTATCTGTCTGTCTGTCTGTCTGTCTGTCTGTCTACATACATAACATACATTCATATGTGTATACATATACATACACACAAAAATTCATACATACGTACATACATACATACATACATACATACGTACATACATACATACATACATACATATGTATATATATATATATATATATATATATATATATATATATATATATATATATATATATATATATATATATATATATATACACATACATATATTGTGGATGCCCTCTCGTTATCGACTCTGGCTTTTGCACGAAGCTTAATCAATTTTATTATCATGCAATGCCAGTGCAAGAAGATCTTTTTAAAGTGAGGAAAGGCTGTGCACTGACTCAATCTCCCTCACTAAGCAACAGCAGGCATAATCCGAAAAGAACAAGTCAACATCATCGGTAACCACTGAGCCGCAGGTTTTATGTCGGAATTATCCCAGTTACCTGAGTTACCTTCTTCTAGAAGGATGTTTTGTTACATACATACATACATACATACATACGTACATATATATATATATATATATATATATATATATATAATATATATATATATATATATATATATATATATTCAGTATTGCTTTAATATTAAACCAATTCTGAATTAAAGAAGTTTTGCAAGCAAGGTATTTTCCTTTGCAGCAGTTTGTAAATAATTGTAGGAACATTTTGCATGATTGAAAAATTATAAAAGCAAAGAGGCATAAACGTATGCAAAAATATAATTAAAATCTTAATATTTATTCATTTTAGCTATGAATATATGTATATTCTATTATTTTCAAAAGTCTAAATTAAATACGAAACTTGATTTCAATGAATATGAATATCTAATATTCATATATGGGTATTATAGATATATAGATGTGCTACAGCTTTTTGACTGAGGGTTATTTGTGGATATGTCATATGTTAATAGGAGGATATATATGTCTGTGGGTGGGTGTCGTGTATAGATGTATGTGTATATAAATATATATATATATATATATATATATATATATATATATATATATATATATATATATATATATATATTATATATATATATACATATATATGTTTGTGTGTGTATGTGTGTAATTCATTTTTATCGGGATGGGGTGGCGACTCGAAGTAGATAAAGCTATAATTTTTAAGCAGATAAAATTGCAGAAACTAGGTTTGAGTAACAAACCAGTACGAAGCCGAATAAAGTCCTGTACCATTTTCAGATAATAAGAAATTGACTCTGCATAATAAATTGAAAATTTTCTTTTGCTCTCGTTTGTAAAGCCTAGCGTTCTTATTTAACTATCCCTTTATCTTTCTCTCGATTTATCTATAAACTTATCTGTTATATGCAAATGTGTTTGTATATATACTTTTATTCGTGTACTTGTTTCAGTCATATGAATGTGGTCATGATGGAGCACCACAGTAAAAGGTTTTAGCCGAAGAAATCTAACTCAGAGCTTATTCTTCGTAAGCCTAGTACTTATTCTATCGGTCTCTTCAGCCGGACCACTAGGTTACGGCGACGTAAACACACCAACATCGGTTGTCAAGTGATGGTAGGACGACAAACACAAATACAAAGACACACACATATACATACGAGGGATTCTTTCAGTTTCCGTCTACCAAATGCATTCACAAGGCCCTGGTAGGTCCGAGGCTCTAGTAGAAGACACTTGCACAAGGTGCCACGCGATGGGACTGAACCCGCAACCATCTTGTTGGGAAGCAAGTTTGTTACCACACAGCCACGCCTCTCTCTCCCCCCTCTCTCTCTCTCTCTCTCTCTCTCTCTCTCTATATATATATATATATATATATATATATATATATATATATACATATAACATAATATCTCTGCTCGGTGCGTTCGGTGAAAACGAAAATACGATGAGCGCGCAATATACGTAGCAGGCGGGATCTGACGAGGCTTACAGACGCGAAATTTTTGCACGCGTGCAAGAAGGAACATATAATTGCCAACCACGTGTGGCGTCCTATACGGGACAGGAAGTCATCTCTTCCAGCTGGCTAACGACACACATTCTGTGTCCGATTAGTATTTGCGAGAGGAGGTCATCGCTCCCATCCCTAGCATTACATGGCACACATGGTCTCCAGTTTCTGGGTGGTTACCCGTCTACAGCGTGTGTCAATCACCAGCTATTGATGATACCTACTCCACCTGCAAAATACTATATGCTTTTTCCTGCAACAAATCGTCGATGATCTCGAAAAAGGAGAAATAAACTATATCAAATCTCTGAGCGAGATGTAAATAGAAGCAACACAGAATCGTAACATATAATTGCCAGCCAAGTATGGTGTCCTATACGAGACGGTGCTATTTTGCGAGTGGGATGAGTTTTCATCCCTAACTGGTGATTAACACACGCTGAGGACGGGTAACCACCCTGAAACTCGAGTCTGAGTATATCACGTAAGGCTAGGGATGGAAGCGATCACCACCCCTCGCAAATACTAATCGGGCACAGAATGTGTGTCGTTAGCCAGCTGGAAGAGCTGTCTTCCTGGGGCTATAAATGTCAGTAGCACTGTCCAGTATAGGACGCCACGCTTGTTGGTAATTATATGTTATGGCAATTATATGTATTGCTACTGTTTACATCTCGCTCAGAGATTTAATATAGCGTATAATATATATATGTATGTATATATATGTATATATCCTTAAATCCTTAAATCCTTAAAAATGTTTTAGCCCGAAGGCCGCGGCCATGCTGGGGCACCACCGCTGAATGAGCCACACTAGTTTGTGAATCCACCTCTGATACGTGGCACTTGATCAACAAGGGAGTTCGATGCTGCTGCCCGCATCCGCGTCTCCTGTCGTGAGGTAGGTTCATCTGGGACTTCCAACAAGAGAGATCCAGTTTAGTTTTAAAGAAACCCACATCCACACCATGTAAGTCTCTCAGGCATTTAGGGAGGATGTTGAAACGCTGTGGTCCTCTGAAACCCAAGCTGTTGCAGTATCTGGACCTGTATTTTGATGGTGATGTTGAAATCCTTGGCACCACGCAGCGGCGCCCCGTTCTGCGGTTGGAGTAACTTTGAATGCCAAAGTTTGGGATAAGACCCTCCAGGATTTTCCAGATGTATATTACTGCATATCTCTCCCGCCTCCGCTCCAGGGAGAAGAGGTTTAATACCTTCAGTCTTTCCCAGTAGCTGACATTTTGCATTGAGACGATTTTCTTTGTGTAGCTCTCTGAGTTGCTTCGAGTTCTGCTGTTTGTTTTATATTGTGTGGTGACCAAAGTTGGGAGCAGTAGTCCCCAAGCGGCTGAGGACAAATGTTTTCCATAGGACCATCAGTGTCTCCTTCTCTCTTGTTCTGAAAGTTCGGAGAATCCATCCAGCTAGCCGTCTGCATTTATCACCAGATTAGCAATATGCATTTGGAAAGATGCATCATTGCTCATGTCAATGCCCAGGTCACGCACTGATTTTGACTCAGGGATTGCAATTCTTCCTGGGCCAGTGTATCCAGTCTTCACGTCATTTACCTTTGTGTGCCAGTAGCGCAGGGCCTGGAACTTACCTGCATTAAACTGCATGTTGTTGTCCTCAGCCCACCTGTATATTGTGTCCAGCTCATGTTGCAGATGCGCAATATTTTCAGGGTTCTGTATTGCGTGGGAGACCTTGTGTCATCTGCATAGCTAGCAAGGGTGGTCATCGTAGCAACTGAGGCATGTCTGAAAGGGCCACTATGAACATCAGTGGCCCCAAGACAGTGCCCTGTGGGACACCGCTTGTTATTTGCGTTTCCCTGGAGGTGGCTCCATTGCTCACAACTGCCTGTTTTCTGTCTTTTAGGAAGTTTGCAGCCACTCTCCAAGTTTCCCGCCTATGCCGAGACCACGCAGTTTATGACAGATCATACATGGTCGACTTTATCAAAGCTTTTGCAAAGTCAAGATATATTACATCCACATTTGAGCCATTTAGTAACTGTTTCAACACCCAGTCATAGTGCTGCAGGAGCTGTGTTATATATAATATATATATATATATAATATATATATATAATATATATTATAATATATATATATATATATATATAGTATATATATATTATATATATATATACATATTATATGAAATTAGAGATAAAACCACTATTAGGCAAATCATACAATGAAAAACTTAAGCCAATACATAAGATTAATTAATTTATATTATTTTAAATATATATCAAAATTATTAAAAAAGATAATTAGTATAACACTACGATCGTTTCATGGCTGTCCAATTCGTAAAAATTCGAATTA
Source organism: Octopus sinensis (assembly GCF_006345805.1). Classification (NCBI taxonomy): domain Eukaryota; kingdom Metazoa; phylum Mollusca; class Cephalopoda; order Octopoda; family Octopodidae; genus Octopus; species Octopus sinensis. Next base: position 55,966,063 of record NC_043000.1, on the reverse strand, counting down.
CAGTCATTCTTCAGGTGATTGAAATATTTAACTTAGCTAATATTTCAATCACCTGAAGAATGACTGTAACTTGAATTTTTACGAATTGGACAGCCATGAAACGATCGTAGTGTTATACTAATTATTATTTTTTAATAATTTTGATATATATTTAAATTAATATAAATTAATTAATCTTATGTATTGGCTTAAGTTTTTCATTGTATGATTTGCCTAATAGTGGTTTTATCTCTAATTTAATTTAATATAATATTTTACTATAAAATTGGATTCAATCCTAAATCTGATTTTTCCCTGTAAGTTTGGATTTATTCCCTATATTTTATTATTATTATTATATATATATATATATATATATATATATATATATAATTTCAGCAAAACAATTTAGATTCAAAAGAATATGGTACTTAACTTAGATGCACCAGAATTTTTTTATGGTACTAACCATAAATGATGTGGGGTGATTATAACCAAAAAATAAGCAACAAGAATGGATCGGTAGTTTAGTACAATTGTTTTCTGGTACTCAAGTTCTCAATAAGAATGGAAAAAGTAAATATAGAGTTTTCCCTTAAGGATATCCCCTTACATAGGAAGGATGAATACATCTGGCTACTGATCCATAGAATGCTGTAATATTTGCAGCTTTAATAAAATGTTTATAGTATGAAACAATTGTACTAAACTACCGATCCATTCTTGTTGCTTATTTTTTGGGTATATATATATATATATATATATATATATGTGTGTTGTGTGTGTGTGTATGTGTGTATGTGTGTGTGTGTATGTGTGTGTGTTTATGTGTCTATATGTATGTATAAATATATATATATTGAAGTGATTTTATTATTATTACTATTATCATTTCTTGAATGTAGCCACGAAACATGTGTCGTTATTCTACCAAATATATACGTTTTATTTACTTTTTTGCAAATTAATTAATCGTTGTTATATGTTTTATTTTATATTTAATCTTCCTATAATATGTAAATTTTCTAAATGGTATAATATAATTTTTCATTATTGAATTGATAAAATGTGTTTTTTTCTAATTTATATATATATATATATATACATACTTAGATATGCATATATATATATATATATTATATATATATATCTATATATATATATATATAATATATATATATATATATATATATATATATTATATATATATATATACCAATGTGTATATTTACTTACATATGTAAACAAACACACGTGTATATATGTATATATATATGTGTGTCTGTATATATATATATATATATATATACACATATATATATATACACGCATATATATATATATATATATATATATAATATATATATATACACACAAATATTTATATGTACGCATTATCTTTTGTAAAAATCCTACAACGTTGCAGTATATGACAGACAGGTATTGTAGCTTTTATTGAAATACTCTAGATGGCACTAGATGTCAATGTCAAACTTATTACTTTTGATATATTTTCCTGATTAAATGCTGCACACACACACACACATACACACGCACGCATGCGCTGTGTATGTGTTTGTATGTTTTTAAGTGCTGCAAACAATAGTAAAGCCTGAGAGGAATATTAGATTTCTATTGGTGGATGAAAAAACTTTGAAATTGTTTCTCGTTTCCGAACTTCTGACGGAGAAAATAATAAACAAAAATCTCAATACGTTTGGAGGATATTTAAAAGCAACAGTCAAATGAAGTATTAAATGCTGTTTAAATAAACCTCATTCGCAACAACGGAAATATATACACGTAAGGAACGGGGAAATTAATATAGTAAAGTCACGTGTAAGTATGTGTAAATACCACAATGAAGGGATTATGGGATGTTTTGGCAGGCTGTTTTGACTCCGCTTATTTGGCGTTGCTAACTGGAAGCTGAAATTTTGGTATCAGAATTTTTAATGTTTCTTCTCGTATTGGTTTCAAATTTTAGCACAAGGCCAGCAATTTTGGGTGCGGGATACAGTGCATTACATAGACTCCAATACTCAACTAGTGCGTATTTTATCGACCCTGAAATGATGAACGGCAAATTCGACCTCAACGGCATTTGAACTCAGAACATAAAGACGAACGAAATGCCGCAAAGTATTTCGCCCAACGTGTTAACGATTCTGTTAGCTCACCACCTTATATGTTTCTTCTCATATTAATGATCTTCCCCATTCTGTCTCTCCCCTTCCACATTGTGAGTAAGCATATCTTTCTATGTATATAGGGAGAGGGAAAGTGTTAATGTTATTCGTGTTCAATTATTGATGACTCCCTCTCTCTCTCACTCTTTCAATCTGTATGTGTTTATTTCTGTGGATACTTTCCTGGTTACCCTTCAAATTCTACTCAATATATGATTTAAAATTCTTCACAAGTGAGTCAGAAACGGAAATGTTCATAGATATTGTTGGCCTTCCTAATCAAGTGGTACCAATACTACTGATATGTGTTACATTTGAACATTTTACAGGTTGGTGCCTAATAACAAATTATATTGTCCTTACTGGATGACAACTAGGGAAAGTTGGCATGTCCTCATTGAAATATGGTTTATCGACATAGCACCACATAACAATAACAGTAGTTACGTATTGTTCATATGATACCAGACTAATTTTGGAATATGCCTGAGAGAGGAAGATAAAGAGTGACAAATTATTTATATCAAGCTATGTATTATAAGTGGGATTATTTATATCGGGTTATATATTATAAGAAACGTGGAGACGCATTACTTAGTGGTTAGGGTGTCGTAAGATTGTCGTTGTGATACCTGGGCCTGGTGATAGGTTGTGTTCTTGAGCAATACACTTAATTTCATGTTACTCCAGCTATCTGCTGGCAAAAATGAGCAAGCCTGCTTCGAACAGGCTTTTCGTCCAGGGGTGAATGTATAACTTGCAGAACTCGGTAAACCAGCCTTATAAGCGGATGGCTTGGGAAGGATCTTTGATTTTTATTTTAATTATTAGAAGTGAAAACAAATTCCCTTATGTACAGAAAGTGGATTAGTTTACCCAAGAATACATCGAGTATGGATCGAACAAAGCTTCGTTGAAATTCGAGCAACATGTCATGGTAAAAGTCGTTGCGGATGTCCAGAGCAAAATGGAAGAGATTTTAATAAAGTTCTCACGTGTGACAAAATTTTGGTTAAGAATAATATTGCTTCAGAATAAAAACTGAAAAAGAAGAGAAATATCAAGACTTTTTATTAAATGCCAGACAAATCTCTCTAAATCAAAGACAAAAGATTAAAAAGGAATGGCAATGGAAAATAATCATGATAGAAAAAGAGACAGCGAATGCAACAATCCGCAAGTGATTTCCGTTGAGAAAATTGTTATGCAATCAGAATTTTGTATAAAGTAAGAATATTAAAAGTTTCCTGGAAAACACCCAAAGAAAAAAAAATCGTTGGTAGAATGTATGTATGTATGTATGTATGTATGTATGTATGTATGTATGTATGTATGTATATATGCATGTATGTTTGTACTTATATATATTGAGTGTATGTATGCATGTTTGTAAGTATGTATATATATGTGTGTGTGTACACACACACATACACACATATATATATAAACATAGTATATAACTTCACTATTTTCAAAAAGCATTCTTCTTCTTCCTGTTGTTGTTGTTATTCTTCTTCTTCTTCTTAATGTACTACTACTACTACTACTACTACTACTACTACTACTACTACTACTACTACTATTACTACTACTACTACTAATAATAATAATCTTTTCTACTCTAGGTACGAGGCCCGAAATTTTGGGGGAGGTGGGGCAAGTACGCAAGTACGCAACTGGTACTTAACTTTTCGACCCCGAAAGGATGAAAGACAAAGAAAAATCCCAGCAATGGTTGAGAAGCTCAGGACTGAAAGCAGAAACAGAAGGATTTTTAATTGCAGCACAAGACCAAAGCCTCCCCACCAGAAATTACCAAAAACATGTAATGAAAAGAAATATAACAAGTAACTGCAGAATATGTGGAGATGGACGAGAAACAATAAATCATATTATCTCTGGCTGCCCAGTCCTGGCTAAGAAGGAATATATTCACAGACACGACAGAGTTGGGACCTATTTACACTGGAAACTCTGCCAACATTATGGAATAACAACAGAAAAAAGATGGTATAGGAACACACCAGAAAAGGTCACAGAAAACGAGAAATCAACCATATTCTGGGATATGCCAATACACACAGATAGAGAAATTAAGGCCAACAGACCAGATATAGTTGTCAGAGATCATGAAGAAAAAAATGTTTTTTAATTGATGTATCAATACCAGCAGATGACAACGTGTCTCTAAAAGAAATGGAGAAACTTTCAAAATACAAAGACCTGGAAATAGAGGTAACTAGAATGTGGAATCTAAAAGCAGAAACAATTCCTATCATAATAGGTGCATTAGGCATGATAAAAAAATATTCAGACAAATACATAACAAAAACACCAGGACTTACAAACACATATAACATACAGAAAATTGCACTACTAGGCACTGCACACATCCTACGCAGAACACTTTCCATACAATAACCATCAGAGCACCACAACAAATCACAGCACATACGCAAGGCACACAGAGCTGTGCTCGGTAGTGAAGTGAAAGCACGCTATAAAAAATATACTACTGAATAATAATAATAATAATAATAATGATGATGATGATGATGATAATAATAATAATAATAATAATAATGATGACAACTTCAATTCCAACGTGATAAAATCGCCTCACGAAGCTTTTGGATTACTTATCGTGAATCTATTCATAATTAGATAACTTTTTCTCTGCCAACTCGTTTGAGCTTATTCAAAGAATGGTGAGCAGATTTTTGAGCAATGCCTTTGCGCTCAAACTGGGTGAGAAAAACGATGTATTTAAATATTGCTTTGTTAAGTGACTTTCACAAAATGCCGGTAAGAAGCAGAGAAAAATCCTTTCCAACGTAACCTTTGATAGCTAAACGGAAAACACACAGACACACACTCTAACACGCACACACAAACACGCACACACAAACACGCACATACACACACGGACACACACACACGCACACACACATACACACAAAAACACATATACACACATGTCACGGAGAAAATGGACAAAGATATTTGTAAAACAAAAACATATTGAAACTGCATTAGAATCCAAGTTGAGGTTTAGCAGAACCGTTAGAACTTCGGAAAAATACCTAGTGATATTTGTTCTAGCTCTTCATATTCTTGAGATCAAATGTCATCGACGTCAACTTTGCATTTCATACATGCGGGGTTCCAGAAAATAAAGTATCAATCAAGTATTGTGGGTTGGTGTCCACTAACCATTTCTCTCCTCAAAATTGCTAGCCTTGTTCCTAAATCAGAACTCTATCTTCTTCTTCTTCTTCTTCTTCTTCTTCTTCTTCTTCTTCTTCTTCTTCTTCTTCTTCTTCTTCTTCTTCTTCTTCTTCTTCTTCTTCTTCTTCTTCTTCTTCTTCTTCTTCTCATATCCCCTTCGTCGTCGTCGTCACCACCTCCACCACCACCACCACTACCATCATCATCATCATCATCATCAGTAGTAGTAGCAGTAGTAACAACTGTAGTCGTATACTTGATTCAAGTAGACATGCAACTTCACTTGTCCGCCTAAGATATTTACCAATCATATCCGAAACAAAAGCACATTATTTAAAAACACCTGAGACTTTTCTCTGAAATACAGTGATGAATAACGTTTGTTATCTTTGGAATTTAAACATGATTTTCTTTGTGTTTACATTTAACAAATGACAACATTTTCAAAGCAAACATATCGGCACAAAAACAGAGAAATTGAATTTCGTATCGGAACGTAAATATTACAAAATGATAAAATGTAATGACCTTTAGATAGACAGCAAGAGTAAAGCAGTAACAGTAGTGCGAACATTCTCAGTGATATGCAAATACACATACACTCATACACATACACACGTTCACACACATACTCACATTCACGTACATACACACGTTCACGTACACACGATAGCATACACGATTTTACACGCATACACTCATACACACACATACACTTATGTGTGTGTATGAGTGTATGCGTACACACATACACGCAGACTGTGTGTACCAAATGAGCAAAGCAAGGAAAAGCAATTTCTCATTCCCTAAAGCAGTCACAGTATGCAAATTTGAACATGAATCGATTGACTGAGAAGAAATCTGCTTGGCAGACTTTTGTAACCAAAAGAAATACATCTTTGCCCAAATATTTCTTTCATGAAAGAACTAGAGACAAAAAATTTTACATATCCACCAAAAGTCTAGGAAATAGTTATACCTATGCTTTATGTTCAAGCAAACGCAGAAAATGCTCACAGATACATTTAAATGTATCAGGTTCAAAGACAAGTGGGAAGGCACTGATTCAATTTAGCTTGTAGCTTCACCCTTGTAGAAGGACTAAATCACCATATTTGTTTTTCTTCTGTATTTATATTACAGCTTAATTATCTATGCTCTTATATAATAATTTATTTTTTGAAGTTATTTCGTGCATATTTAAATTTAATCTTTCTTAATACACGGCATAACGTTTTTGACACTCCTTACCTTCTATATACTTTATTTTCTTTGTCCCTACATATTTTGTAACGTGCATTTTGATTACTTAAATGAATATGTCTTCTTGAAAATAGTAAAACTGTATTATTATTATTATTATCATTGAGTGAGAGAGCAGTTCATGCCATCAAAGTGACACTGGGGTAAAATATACGAAGCCCAATATACCCATCATGACTACCCGTCTGATAAAGGTACAACAGGCACATGCATCACAACCATATGTGCGCGACATGGTGATCTCATATCAAGATAAACAGCACATGACCTTGCAGGTGGGGCCCAGTTAGAATTTTCTTCAGGTTGAGTAGCCCATCCCGCTCAAACGGTCCCTGAATAAGGGTTGTTTAAGGATGTTGAAAGAACCACCCATGTTTCCAGAGGTGAACTATTCAAACCCCAAAGAATCCCTCTCAACACATGGCTATGATGCTCCCCCACTACTTCTGCTCATGGTCAGAGATGCTCATATCGTCAGCCACTAAGGGACATGCTCAACTGATAAAGGTCAAAGAACTGACAAGCAAATCTGTGGTATTGAGCAGAATATTTGCTGTAGCCCATCTTTTATACCAAGACAAAACAATGTACATGATAACACTTCCAATCAGTTAAGATCAGAAGCCATGAGAGCCACTGCCTGGTACTGCATCAGGGCATTTATTATTATTATCATTATTATTATTATTATTATTATTATTATTATTATTATTATTATTATTATTTTATTATTATTATTATTTTATTATTCAGTAGTTTTATTTTTATAACGTGCTTTCACTTCACTACCGAGCGCAGCTCTGTGTGCCTTGGGTATGTGCTGTGATTTGTTGTGATGCTCTGATGGTTATTGTATGGAAAGTGTTCTGCGTAGGATGTGTGCAGTGCCTAGTAGTGCAATTTTCTGTATGTTATATGTGTTTGTAAGTCCTGGTGTTTTTGTTATGTATTTGTCTGAATATTTTTTTATCATGCCTAATGCACCTATTATGATAGGAATTGTTTCTGTTTTCAGATTCCACATTCTAGTTACCTCTATTTCCAGGTCTATTATTATTATTATTATTATTATTGAGTGAGAGAGCAGTGCATGCCATCAAAGTGACACTGGGGTAAAATATACGAAGCCCAGGATACCCATCATGACTACCCGTCTGATAAGGGTTATTATTATTATATTATTATTATTATAAATATTATTATTATTATTATTATTATTATTATTATTATTATTATTATTATTATTATTATTATTATTATTATTATTATCACATGTTTGACTTTTGCTTTATATTTGTACAAGTTGGCTCCAAGTCTCACCCGGAGACCTCAAGAGACAACAGGTTGAAAGTTCACGTTGTTGTTATGCCTAGTGTGCCATATATTTGGTTGTTTTTGTGTTGTACTAGTGAATGTCTAATAAACAAATTAAAAAAAAAGTTTGTTTTAAACCTTGAGATTACATAGAGAGTATTTTGCGTAGGATATGAGCAGTTCCCTTGAGCACTATCTTTTGAATTTTTGCCACTTTTGGGTTTCCTGGTATCTGAGTTAGGTAGCTATCAGCCCCTTTTGCTATAATTCCCAGGGCACCTATGACAACAGGTATTGTTTTAGTCTTCAGGTTCCACATTTTGCTGATTTCTATTTCAAGATCTTTATATTTGCTCAGTTTTTGGTAGGTCTTGACAGATACTTTTATATCGATTGGGACAGTCATATCAATGAGGAGGCATGTTCTTTGTTTGAAGTCTTTCAATATGATATCTGGCCTATTTGCATCTATCTTTCTGTCAGTTTGAATGGTGAAGTTCCAGAGGAGTGAGATGTGGTCATTTTCAAGCACTGGGGGTGGTTTGTGTTCCCACCAGTTTTTTTCATGGGGCAAATCCAGGTTTTTGCAGATTACGCAGTGAATATATTGTGCAGCGTTATCGTGCCTGTTGAGATACTCTGTAGGCGCTAGAAGACTGCACTTGGAGACCACATGATCAATAGTTTCATTTTGTTGCTGGCATACACGACACGTTGGACTGCTGCTGATCTTTAATATGTTGGCCTGGTAGTTTCTTGTTGGTAGGCATTGATCTTGAGCTGCTATGATACACCCCTCTGTTTCAGATTTTAAGCCATAGGTCATTAGCCATTGATGGGTCAGGTCTTTGTCAACATCTGCATTATTCGCTCTCTTTGGGTATTTGCCATAGAGAGGTTTTTTCCTGCCATTTATCATTCAGAATATCTAAGGCCGCAGATTTAGCACGAGTTTTCGTGCGCTTAGCTTTTTCTGTGCCTGTTTCTTGTATGTCTATCTCTAATTCCGAAATTTGTTGTATTCGGAATTAACTTAGATATTCCTTTGCCTGTTTTGCTACTGAGTATGATGCTTTCTTGTTTTCATGTTTTGAGACAAGTTTTAACATCCAGTCCTCAGAGTTTTTCAGGTAGGTGTCTAGGCCAATTGTAGCAATCTTCTTTGTTATTGCCAGTTGTAAAAGTCCACAGCCTCCCTCTTTTCTTGGCAGATAAAGTCGTTCTGTATCTGCCTTAGGGTGGTGCATTCTATGCATTGTCAACAGTTTTCGTATTTTTCTGTCAAGTTTACATATTTCAGTAATTGACCAGTTAACGATATTGAAACTGTAAGTCACGACTGATATGGCTAATGCATTGATTGCTTCGATCCTGTTTCTCGCATTCAGCTCTGTCTTGAGTATTGCTCTTACTCTGCGATAACATTCTCTCCTGATCCTTTCCTTCATCTCTGAATGCCTTATTCCGTCTCCTTTAATTACCCCTAGATACTTGTAGTTCTCCGCTGGGGCTAATTCTTTTATGACATTCTGCTGGTCAAGGTTAACGTTAGATGTTTCTGTCATTTTCCCTTTTATTATTATTACTACTACTACTACTACTACTACTACTATACTACTACTACTACTACTACTACTATACTACTACTACTACTACTACTACTGTTATTATTATCGTTGTTGTTGATGTTGTTGTTGTTGATGTTACCGTTGTAGTTTTGTAGCAAACGAAAATCTTTCGATTTGTTGCTGAAAGAGTTACATAAAATTTCATATGATGGTTTTTCTTTTATCATTTTGTAAGCTGAAAATGATCAAACGTTTGAACGCCTACTCGAAGATATGAGACAGAGAAAACACCTGTTTTTTTTAGACATCTTACATTTTTCCTATTTATTATTTGTACTATTTTACACAAGAGAGTGGGGTAGTAAAAGGTTTTGACAAAAAAGGAGGTAGAACACAATACGTCCACTCTTGAAAATTATGAAATAGTTTTCCATCGCTTACACAGTCACAATTTTCTAGACAGAAACTGAAATAAAATTACTACTGATAGGTAGTTGACACTTGGTTAATCGACATCGTTTGCGGCTCTACACAGACAGAATTTAAGGAGGATGATTACACGGAATGACATGTGGTTGGGTAAGGTTTGCATAGTCATGCAGATTATGATAAACCTTGACGAGCACGAACCCAGAGCTATTTCTCATTAGCCATGCAGGAAGAAAGGCAAATGTACAGGAGAGAATGTCCATCAGTTAAACGTGTGTAACTATATATATTTATAATAAGGGAAGATGTATTAAAATATTGTGGAATATCTCTCCTCCATCAACTCGTTTTTACGTACAAATTCGTAAGAAACTGCAAAATAAATTATCAACTTCTTTCCATCCATCCGGGGTCGATAACATAAAGACTAAGCTGATTACAGGGAACGACTAATCCCTTCCCTCAAAATTAGTAACCTTCAACCTGAACCAGAAACTTATTACTATTATTATTGTTGTTGTTTTTATTATTATTATTATTATTATTATTATTCAGTAGTTTTATTTTTATAGCGTGCTTTCACTTCACTACCGGGCGCAGCTCTGTGTGCCTTGGGTATGTGCTGTGATTTGTTGTGATGCTCTGATGGTTATTGTATGGAAAGTGTTCTGCGTAGGATGTGTGCAGTGCCTAGTAGTGCAATTTTCTGTATGTTATATGTGTTTGTAAGTCCTGGTGTTTTTGTTATGTATTTGTCTGAATATTTTTTTATCATGCCTAATGCACCTACTATGATAGGAATTGTTTCTGTTTTCAGATTCCACATTCTAGTTACCTCTATTTCCAGGTCTTTGTATTTTGAGAGTTTCTCCATTTCTTTTAGAGACACGTTGTCATCTGCCGGTATTGATACATCAATTAGAAAGAATTTTTTTCTTCATGATCTCTGACAACTATATCTGGTCTGTTGGCCTTAATTTCTCTATCTGTGTGTATCGGCATATCCCAGAGTATGGTTGCTTTCTCGTTTTCTGTGACCTTTTCTGGTGTGTTCCTATACCATCTTTTTTCTGTTGTTATTCCATATTGTTGGCATAGCTTACAATGTATGTAGGTTCCAACTCTGTCATGTCTGTGAATATATTCCTTCTTAGCCAGGACTGGGCAGCTAGAGATAATATGATTTATTGTTTCTTGTCCATCTCCACATATTCTGCAGTTACTTGTAATATTTCTTTTCATTACATGTTTTTGGTAATTTCTGGTGGGGAGGCTTTGGTCTTGTGCTGCAATTAAAAATCCCTCTGTTTCTGCTTTGAGTCCTGAGCTTCTCAACCATTGCTGGGATTTTTCTTTGTCTATTTCTTTTGCGTTTAGTTTAGTGCAGTATTTACCATGAAGGGGCTTTTCTTGCCATCGTTTTATCATGGTTCGTTGCTGTTCTATTTTTAGTTTGGATTTCATTTGTTTTATAGCTTTTGTTGTTTCTTCTTCTTCTTCTTCTTCTTCTTCTTCTTCTTCTTCTTCTTCTTCTTCTTCTTCTTCTTCTTCTTCTTCTTCTTCTTCTTCATGTTTATTAGGTGGTATGATTTCTTGTTTGTATTTGTCAGCTTCCTTGAATACTGAGAACAGTTTTTTGTTTTGCTCGTGTTTTGCCGCTATCTGGATCAGTTTTCCTTCCTTCTGAAGTAGATATTTTTGCAGTCCTATGGTGGTTATTTTATAGTAGTTTTCCAGCTGTATAAGGCCTCTACCACCTTCTATACGTTGTATATATAGTCTTTCTATGTCAGATTTTGGGTGATGCATCCTAGATCCTGTCATTATTTTTCTTGTTTTCCTATCTATTTTGGTCAGTTCATTTCGTGTCCAGTTAAGGATATTGTAGCTGTAACTTATAACTGGGACAGCTAAAGTGTTGATACCTATTATCTTGTTTTTATCATTGAGCTCTGTTTTTAGTATTGATCTAACTCGTCTATAATATTCTTTTTTTATTTTCTCTTTCATTTGTGTGTGTTGTGTCTTATCTAGTTCATGGATTCCTAAGTATTTGTAAGTTTGGCTTTGGTCTAATTCTTTTATTTCATTGGTTTTATCTAGTGTGATGTTGTTACTCTTAACTAGTTTTCCTCTTTTCATGGTTACTTTGGCGCACTTTTCTAATCCAAATTTCATATCTATTTCTTTGGTAAATCCATGAACTGTCTTTAATAGTGTTTCCAACTGTTTGTCATTTGCAGCGTATAGTTTTAGGTCATCCATATATAAAAGGTGGCTGATCGTTTTGCCGTAACATTTATATCCGCATCCAGTTCTATTTAGTATATCAGATAGAGGTGACAGTGCCAAGCAGAAAAGGAGTGGAGAGAGCGTGTCTCCCTGGAATATTCTTCTTCTAATGGGGATGTCTTTGGTTTTCATGAGTCCCACTTTTGTTTGGAGGTGTAGGACTGTTTGCCATTTATTCATAGAGTGCTCTATAAATTTTATGATTGTTGGTGCTACTTTGTTAATGGCTAGTGTTTCGAGGATCCATGTGTGGGGGATGCTATCAAACGCCTTTTTGTAGTCAATCCAGGCCATACTGAGGCCTTTCTTCTTTCTGTGGCTGTCTTCAGTTATGGCTTTATTAATCATTAGTTGATCTTTACAGCCATATGAGCCTTTGCGGCATCCTTTCTGCTCTTCTGGGAACAGTTTGTTTTCGTCCAGGTGCTTGTTCAGCCTTTGCGATATCACTGCAGTAAATGCCTTGAACATAGTAGGGAGGCAGGTTATTGGTCTGTAGTTTTCTGGTTTTGCTGTTTCATTTGATTTGGAAATTAAGATGGTTTTTCCCTTCGTGAGCCATTCAGGCATTGTCTCTGGCTCTGCTAGTATGTTGTTAAAGTTTTCAGCCAGCTTTTTGTGCATTCCTGTTAGATATTTCAACCAGAAGTTGGGGATCTTGTCATGCCCAGGTGCCTTCCAGTTGCTTAGTCTTTGCAGTGCCTGGGTGACCTCTTCAGTTGTTATGGGGGTCCAAAGTTGTTCAGATGCCGAGTTTGTTATTTTTATACTCCTTTTTTTTTGGTTCTTCGTTCGCCGACCATATTTCTCTCCAGAATTCTTCCAATTCTTCTGCCGTTGGTGCTGCAGTGACTTCTATTTTATTTTTGCCCAGTTCTTGGTAGAACTTTTTGGGGTTGGAGTTGAACTTTTTGTTTTGTTCAAAGAAGCGTTGGCGTTTCTCGTACCGGCGGATCCTTTGAGCTTTGGCAAGGATATCTTACTTCAGCTTTTCTTTTATCTCAGGCAAATCTTTCTCTGTGATGTTATATTTGCGGAGTATTTTTGTTTTCTTTTTGTTGCTCAGTAGCGTTGATTGCTGATTTCATTAAGAATCGACAGGTCTTTTCTAATTTTAAAATTTTGTTTTGGATGTTATTTATCCACAGGGTTTGTTTGGGTGGTGGTACTCCTGTTTGAGCGGGTTTGGGTGAGTATCCAGCTTCTTTTGTGGCTGCAGTGGCTGCTGCGTATATTAAGTCATTTAGCTCAGTGATATCACTTTTTTTTGTTTCAGTGGCTATTAGTTCAGTGACGGCTAGGTTTATGCTGTTTATAATTGGTGTTGTTATTTCGTTTATTTTGATTCTTGGGAGGTATGGTCGGTGGTCTATTTTGAGCTCTGTGGTTTTCAGTTCTTTGATTATTTTATTTTTTATATTATCATAATCATTAGGATCCCCTTCGTTGTTTACATCGTGTTT
>NC_043000.1:55944838-55947338 GCF_006345805.1 Octopus sinensis | reverse complement strand
ACTAACAGAAAGAGATAAACCAAGGTTATATCTAACTTTAATAGAAATAATAACCTTTCTACTGTAGGTGTAGAGCGTGAAATTTTTGAGGAGGGGTCTTGTCGATTATATCAATCCCAGTGCGTAACAGGTATTTATTTTATCGACCCCGAAATGATAAAAGGCAAAGTCGATCTCGGTGGAATTTCTTAATAGTAATAATAATAATTAATAATAATAATAATAATAATAATGATGATAATAATAATAATAATAATAATAATAATAATAATAATAATAATAATAATAATAATAATAATAATAATAATAATAAAGGTCACAGAAAACGAGAAAGCAACCATACTCTGGGATATGCTGATACACACAGATAGAGAAATTAAGGCCAACAGACCAGATATAGTTGTCAGAGATCATGAAGAAAAAAAATGCTTTCTAATTGATGTATCAATACCGGCAGATGACAACGTGTCTCTAAAAGAAATGGAGAAACTCTCAAAATACAAAGACTGGAAATAGAGATAACTAGAATGTGGAACCTGAAAACAGAAACAATTCCTATCATAGTAGGTGCATTAGGCATGATAAAAAATATTCAGACAAATACATAACAAAAACACCAGGACTTACAAACACATATAACATACAGAAAATTGCACTACTAGGCACTGCACACATCCTACGCAGAACACTTTCCATACAATAACCATCAGAGCATCACAACAAATTACAACACATACCCAAGGCACACAGAGCTGCGCTCGGTAGTGAAGTGAAAGCACGCTATAAAAATAAAACTACTGAATAATAATAATAATAATGATGATAATAATAATAATAAATCGACATGGCTGGCCCCGGTGACAACAGGATCATGTATGGTAATTGACATAGCATATCCCTGTGACAACAGAATCAATGTGAAAGAAAAAAAAAATAAACAACTATGATTTGAAGTGGGAAATATGAAGGTTGTGGTCAATGAGAAGAGTAGATGTGATATCAATAGTAATTGGTGCACTTGGAAGTATCAGCATTCAACTTCCAGCATGGCTGAAAATGAGTGGTACAAGTCTGAAGGTAGAACACTAACAAAAATCAGCATTGCTTGGAACGGAAAGAATTTTTCACAGGGTTCTTGAAGCATGACCAGTAAATTAGTATCACCTTAGTCTGCTGGTTGTGGACAGCTGACACTTTCCCTCATAGGCAGCAACATAAGCTGTGAGATTTCAAATAATAATAATGATCATGTACATTGTTTTGTCTTGGTATAAAAGATGGGCTACAGCAAATATTCTGCTCAATACCACAGATTTGCTTGTCAGTTGTTTGACCTTAATCAGTTGAGCATGTCTCTTAGTGGCTGACGATATGTGCATCTCTGATCACGAGCAGAAGTAGTGGGGGAGCATCATAGCCATGTGTTGAGAGGGATTCTTTGGGGTTTGAATAATTCACCTCTGGAAACATGGGTGGTTCTTTCAACATCCTTAAACAACCCTTATTCAGGGACCTTTTGAGCGGGATGGGCTACTCAACCTGAAGAAAATTCTAACTGGGCCCCACCTGCAAGGTCATGTGCTGTTATCTTGATATGAGATCACCATGTCGCGCACATATGGTTGTGATGCATGTGCCTGGTGTACCCTTATCAGACGGGTAGTCATGATGGGTATATTGGGCTTCGTATATTTTACCCCAGTGTCACTTTGATGGCATGAACTGCTCTCTCACTCAATAATAATAATAATAATAATAATAATAATAATAATAATAATAATAATAATAATAATAATAATAATAATAATAAAAAACTATTTTTCTGGAGCCAGTTTAGTGCAGCTCCAGAAAACAGAGTTATTAGAGGCAGCTAAGATACTTAGGAGGGTTCTTGGCATTTAAGGCTACTTGTTGCGGCCCGATGTTAGGATTCTTTTCTTTTCCAACAGTCTAATCTGTTGAGTATATATGAAACTACTACTACTACTACTACTACTACTACTACTACTACTACTACTACTACTACTACTACTACTATTACTACTGCTGCTGCTGCTGCTGCTGTCACTACTACTACTACTACTACTACTACTAATACTACTACTACTACGATTATTGTTATTATTATTATTGTTGTTGTTGTTGTTGTTGTTGTTCTTGTTGTTACCGTTGTAGTTTTGAAGCAAACGAAAATCAGTTACTTCGAGGAGGAGATAAACCGGTTTCACCGACTCCTGTACTCGACTGGTACTTATTTTATTGTCCCTGAAAGGATGAATGGTTAAGTCAACCTCTGCGGAATTTGAACTCAGAACGTAAAGACGTACGAAATTTCGCTTAGCATTTTCCCCGGCTTACTTACGATTCTGCCTGCTCACAGCCTTAGTAATCCTTTCTTCTCTGCTATTGGCACAAGGCCTGAAACTTTGAGGAAAGAGCTAATTGCTCTCAGTGTTGAACTGTACTTACTTCCTCGATCTCGAAAAGATGAAAGGCAAAT
>NC_043000.1:55937338-55939838 GCF_006345805.1 Octopus sinensis | reverse complement strand
TTGTGGTAGTGGTTGTAGTGGTGGTTGTGGTGTGGTTGTGGTGGTGGAAGAGTGGTAATGATTGTTGTAGTAAAGATGGCGATAGAATTACTTTATGACCTCTCTCACCAGAACCATCATGCGCCAGAACCACCACGGCCGCGACAGAATCTCTACCATTTGTTTTAGAAGGACCAGCGCTCACCATCACTCTCACCATCACTAGTGTCACCACCACCACCACCACCACCACTACCACCGCCACCACCACCACCTCCACCACCACCACAAATAGTTCAACTTCGTTGCCGACACCATCACCACCACCGCCGTCGCCGTCACCACTACAAGCATCACGACGACGACTCATCTTACCACTACCTTCGTTGCCGCCAGCTCCATTGATGACCACCACCGCAGCGTTACGTTCATTGCACTGGTACAATCCCCATCACCGTCAGAAGCTGGCGTATCACGGCTCAAGTCACTCCTATCATCATCACAACAACTACCATTGCGCAGACCGTCAATGGTTTTATCTCACGATTCTACCAAAACCTCAACCACTGTCACCACCAACACCATCACTATAACCGCCTCCGCCATTGCTGTTACGATATCCTCGTCATCATGGCTACCACAGCCACCAGTGTTTATACCTCATCGACGCCAGTACCAACCACCATCGCCAAAACACCACCACCACAACCACCACCACCACCACCACACCACCACAGCCACCACCACCACCACTATGACCACAACAATCACCATAGCCACCTTTACCACTACTACCACCACCACCACCATCGTGATCAGCGCCACCACCACTACCAATACCACCACCACCACCACCACCACAACGACCACAATAATCACCATAGCCACCTTTACTACTAACACCATCACCACCATCTGGATCAGCGCCGCCGCCGCCACCACCACTACTACAACCACCACCACCACCACCACCACCACCACTATGACCACAACAATCAACATAGCCACCTTTACCACTACTACCATCACCACCACAACCACCACCAACACCAGCACCACCAGCACCAGCAGCAGCACCATCACCACCACCACCACCACCAGCACCACAGCCATCCCACTCACACTCACACACACACTCACCACAAAATCCGCCATTACTGCTTCCACAACAATTTCTCATCTAACACGACCACATCTAACCTCTATATTAACTAGCACAACCATTAAACCATTGCCGCCACTTACTGCGATATACATTGTTACTGCCAGAGATTAATGAAGTCTGCCAAAAGATTTTTTTCGTTTTTCGCCTTTTTTTTTGTTTTACAGTTTTTATTTAGTGTGAGTGTTTGTTTGTGTGAGAGCGTGAGTGTGTGAGTGTGTTGCGTGTGTAAGCATGTGCGTGCTGTTGTTTTTTTTAATTATTTTTTTACGCATTAAAATTTCAATCATTTGCTAAGTTGAATTCACACGATACAATCTACAACGAACATTTTACGAAGACAAAAATCCCTACAAAAAAGCAAATAAAAACTACACACACACACACATACGCAGACACACACACATACACACACACACATATACATATAAAAGAAAACCGAGAGGAAAAAAGAACTTAAAAATAAAATGAAATAATTGAATAAAGGGAGGGATAAACGATACCAGCGCACACAGTAAAAAATAAATTAACAACGAAAAAATAACAAACATGGATAATGATATAAATAGACGAAATGCATGCCTGCAAGTATATATATATATATATATATATATATATATATATATATATATATATATGCATACATACATGCATACATACACACACACACACACACTTACACTCACACACATATTACATCCATGTCTCTGTGTGTGTGCGTGTATGTGTACGTCTACGTTAGAAGCAATCAAACGTGTAAGATTGCATAAGATCTGTGTTGGAGATGAAAAATTGCATTAGTAGCAATGAAAAGGTGAGCTTAGTGTGTTAATAAAAAAGAATATATATATATATATACATACATATATATGTATGCAAATATTCATATATGTATATATATATATATATTATATATATATATATATATATATATATATATATATATATATATATATATATATATATGCATACATACATGCATACATACACACACACACACTACACTCACACACATATTACATCCATGTCTCTGTGTGTGTGCGTGTATGTGTACGTCTACGTTAGAAGCAATCAAACGTGTAAGATTGCATAAGATCTGTGTTGGAGATGAAAAATTGCATTAGTAGCAATGAAAAGGTGAGCTTAGTGTGTTAATAAAAAAGAATATATATATATATATACATACATATATATGTATGCAAATATTCATATATGTATATATATATATATATATATATATATATATATACACACTTATACATATACATGTACACACATACACACACACACATATATATATGTGTGTGTGTGTGTGTGTGTGTCTGTGTGCATGTATACATGTGTATACACTGACAATGA
>NC_043000.1:55912338-55932338 GCF_006345805.1 Octopus sinensis | reverse complement strand
AATAAAGAAATATATATATAAACATACATATCGCGTACATGTATGACCACTACCTAAATACCAATGACAGTCATTAAAACAGCGGTAACGGAGGATGCTGCTACATGAGCAACTGGAGAATTTCGATTGCTTCCGCATGTGCTACATTTACCGTGTGCCCCTATAATCGTAGAAATTACAATAATATTAGGCAGTTCACCTTCAGAGGCATACGTGATAGCTGAACTGCAACAACGGCATCCATGACTCTGAAAGGTCTCTTGTCTGTTTGCGGCTCTTTTTTATGTACGTAAATTTGATTGTAGTTAATGAGACGAGCACAAAACTGCCTCGATTCTTCAGATAGAATAGCATTCTTACCTTTTGTCCGACATCAGTTATGACAATCGGCAACTGAAGAATCTGCAAGTTTACATCGAAGTAACTTAGTCCTTCTGACAAACATCAAGTGTTTACCTACCTACCTACCTACCTACCTATCTACCTACCTACCTACCTACCTAGCATCTACCTACCTACCTACCTACCTACCTACCTACCTACCTACCTACCTGCCTACCTACCTACCTAGCACCTAGCTACCTAGCTACCTAGCTACCTAGCTACCTAGCTACCTACCTATTTGCACCTACCTACCTACCTACCTACCTACCTACCTACCTACCTACCTACCTACCTACCTTCCTACCTACTTATCTGCCTACCTACCTACCTAGCACCTAGCTACCTACGTACCTACGTACCTACGTACCTACATACCTACCTACCTACCTACCTACCTACCTGTCTACCTACCTACTTACCTACCTACCTACCTAGCTACCTACCTAGCACCTACCTACCTACCTACCTACCTACCTACCTACCTACCTACCTACCTACCTACCTAGCACCTAACTACCTACCTACCTCCTACCTACCTACCTACCTACCTACCTACCTACCTACTTACCTATCTACCTACCTGACGCCTTCAATTCGATTTCGAGCAATCCATCGCTTGGTTGTTATCTTAAATGTGAACGACGTACGTATGGCTTTTCAATCCTTCTAGGGATCTACAATGTTTTGCACAGGGGTGGCAACGGTGGACACCTCTTGTAGCAGGTGTTCGGAGAGCTTAACACTTACACTGACTCATGTCTTCATTCCTTCATGGTATTTTTCATTGAGTGTTTTTCCTCCTTTTGTTACGCTAAGCTATAGTATGCAGCACTTAATAGAGATGTAAAAAAAATCAAGTGCTGCCTTTCCCAGAAGCTTTTTTAAGTATGGAAAAGACTTGTGCAAGACCAGTCAAACTACCTTGTTAACTTATTTGCACAAATAGAATAATTAATCTACATCATAAGATGTAAACAATGTCGCTGGTGTTAAATCAGAGTTTTTTTTCATGAGATATCTCTAAACAAAGACTAAGGGTGTGTAGTGGATCTTGCATGCATGAAGTGGATTTGATCCACCATAGCCAAATTTGAATTAACTCTGAAACAGAACTGTTCCCATGGTGGAACAATGTTTTTTCTCTGACAGCGGTTTTACATTTTCCAGATGCCTTTAGCTAGGCCGAAAAAATGTCTTCACCACTTGACCCTTTCTAACCTCTTCTACTTCACCAAAAGCTAGAATAGAGATAACAAGACCACCAACTAAATCTATTATTCTCAATGATATATCTATCCTTCTTGATGATTATATAAGCAAGCATAACCCAAGCAAAAAGCAGTTAGTCACCAGCCGGTGACGATTCAACCAAATTCGTCACAGTCGTGACGACTCAACGGAGTTAGTCACAGGCAGTGACGACTCAACGAGGTCTGGCTGACCAACCTTGGTCAGAGGGAGAAAGCAACTGTGAGACAACACCCTACAATTCTCTTTAGCTTTAATTCTGTTCTCTTACAGCATCATTCTATCTCTCTCTGGATTTACTAATCAATCACCTGTTACAGGTGTTACCCTTCAAGCCGCTGGATAACTACTAACCATGTTGAGTTCATCCTCCCTTTGTCAAGTTTTGTTTTTTGTCCAACGAAAGCCATCTACCTTACCTACCTACTTATATAACAACCAATATCTGCCAGAAAAATGTTTGGATAACTCGATTTGAAGCTAGATGAAATTCAGACTATTGATGTCATAATCCGAAAACTAACCCTTGAAATTTCCACATCAACAAACGCCTCCTCCACTTAAAATGGAAACAACGAGGCAGAGGCTTAAGGTCGATTGAAACGGTATTTAGATATCGATCACAATCCTTCGACATTGTCTATTAGCCATCAACCGTCCACGGATTAAATCTGCATGCATGAGGCAGACAGCTGGAAATGTGTCTCTCGAGAGTAGAAAATGAGTGACTCTGTATGATGAGTAAGGACACACAACAGGGGAATACAGGAACAAAAAATTGCAAAAGTACTTGCCACAAAAAATGGTTAGGGGTGCATATAAAGTAGTTGTCAGCAAATGCCTCTGAAGCAGAACATTATGCAAGGCAAAATGTAGAAAGTTCTGAAGATGAACATATAGGAAATTACGATAAAGTGGAGAACCCACTAATTCATAATATGAAAGAATACTGATGAAAAACAGAGTAGCTAAAACGATTTGGTTTAATAACAAGATTGTGCATAGCAGTGGAAATCACGTGCTCAACAGATGTTGTAATAATGTTAATGATTAAGGAAACAAATGTAAAATATTCAGATTCATACAAATAATTACTGAGACACTTGAATTTGTAAGGATCTGATTCAGCACCAATCTTGAGAATACGGGCTTCACAAATCTAGAAAAGAGACAACTAATTGGCAACTTACAGTAATGGAACCGTACAGTATATAGAAGTTCCCAGACGTATGTTTATGCATACATTAAACTACAATGACTATAATGCATAATCGAAGATGACTTCATAGAAGATTGCTACAGGAACCTAAATAATCATTAGCAGATCCCGATAGTCTCCCAGAAATTTCACTTTTAATTCAGTATTCTTGACTCTTTTAAAGTATTCTTGACTCTTGTATGACATTTGCCTATCGAATGCTTTATATACACATATGCAAGTCAAAACATACAAATCCCGATATTTGTGTTTGTGCTTGCATAAGAACATGAATGTGTATTTGTATGTACATAAACATATAAATACATATACTCATGCTTACATACATACGTGCGAACATATACACACATGCATATGTAGACACATATATAAAAAAAGCTCTCTTTCATTTTATTTTTTTTTACTCAATATGAGCCAACAAAGGGTTCACTCTGTATAAATAGTAGCCACATCTCTCTCAAATTACATCTTAAAGTCTAGAATAAAGCGTGTATGGAATAATGCAGTCTCAGCATACTGATCATATAAATCTGCTCCATAAGGACTTGGCTGGAGCTAAAGAACAATTGCAAATGTTTCGAACAAACAGGAATCCTCTGCGTTAGTGATTCTTGATCCTTCTGACATTTACAATTTCAATTTGATGCATTTTATGATTTATCCTCTTACACTCACGAAATAGGCTTAATTTATTCAGGTAAATCACATCTATTAAAGATTTACAAGCAAAAAAAAACAAAACAAAATACAATGTCATTCATCATACAAAAAAAATATCCATTTTATTTTTTTAATAAATCAATATTGATAAAAAGTATTCGAATATATAGTTCGAAGTGAGCATGGAATATAAAGATTCTGTAGATGATAGTATTTTATTCATTTTATACCTCTAAGTGAGCTATATTCCTAATTACATATATGACAAGTGGAATTTACAGATATGACAGATTTATCATCATCATCATCATCATCATCATCATCATCATCATCACCGTCATTATCATTATTGTGTGAGAAAGCAGAAGCCATGAGAACCAGTGCCTGGTACTGCACATATTATTATTATTATTTTTATTATTGTTATTATTATTATTATTATTATTTATTATTATTATTATTATTATTATTATTATTATTATTATTATTATTATTATCATTATTATTATTATTATTATTGTTATTATTATTCAGTAGTTTTATTTTTTATAACGTGTTTTCACTTCACTACCTCGCGCAGCTCTGTGTGCCTTGGGGATGTGCTGTGGTTTGCTGTGATGCTGTTATGGTTACTGTATTGAAAGTGTTTTGCGCAGAATGTGTGCAGTGCCCAGCAGTGCAATTTTCTGTATGTTGTATTTATTTGTAAGTCCTGGTGGTTTTGTTATGTATTTGTCTGAATAGTTTTTTTTTTCATACCTAATGCAGCCACTATGATAGAAATTGTTTCTGTTTTTAGATTCCGCATTCTAGTTACCTCTATTTCAAGGTCTTTGTATTTCGAGAGTTTCTCCATTTCTTTTAGAGAAACGTTGTCATCTGCTGGTATTGATACATCAATTAGAAAGCATTATTATTATTATTATTATTATTATTATTATTATTATTATTATTATTATTATTATTATTTTTATTTTTATTATTATTATTTTTATTATTATTATTATTATTATTATTATTATTATTATTATTAATATTATTATTATTATTATTATTATTATTATTATCATTATTATTTATCTTTAACACAACTTTTGTTGGAGCAGCGTGATTGCTACCTGCAGCCTACGGTACCATGCTATCCGTTTTTTTAGCTAGTGTTCGACTCCGCCGCTCTCTGTGGTTTGTGCTCTTAACACGTCTTGCCTCTCTCTAGATCCTATTTTTCGCACAGTTTCCAATGTAGCACTTTTGCTACCTGCTAGTATCGCCACAACTTGTAGTGGTTTTGGGAAAGTCTAGGGCATTCGTTCGTGATATGGGCAATGGTTTCATCCACTCTATTGCAGACGAGGCACAGCGAAGACACTTGCTCACTCCTCAGATTGACCCTCCAGTTCGTGGCCAAAGCTTGATCCTGTGCTGCTAATATAGTGCTCCCGGTTTCTTCTTTTAGGGTTCCTTTATTCAGTCAATACCGCTTATATTTCCGGCTACTTCTGTTGTGGCTACATGGAATTGATTGTGTAGTCCCCTCTTGCGCAATCCTTCTTCATGCGCCTTTTGTACTTCTTCCTTTGTTTTTTCTTTTTTCTTTGCTTTCAATAATCCCTCGTTTCTAACTCACAAGCAAGGTTTCCTTACTTTGGGCTAGGCATCTCATTAAGCTCTCGAGTTCGATACGCACGCAGTCTTCCGCACTTATTAGTCCTCTTCCTCCATTTGCTCTCTTCAAGTATAGGCGATGAGGGTCTGCACGTGGATGATGGGTTCCATGCATCCTCAGCTGTTAAGAGACATGCTCGACTCGTTAGGATTAAACAACTGACACGTAAATCTGTGGTATTGAGCAGACAATTTGCTGTAGTTCATATTTTATACCAAGACAAAACAATGTACATGATAACATTTCCAATCAGTTAAAATGAGAAGCCATGACAGCCACCGTCTGGTACTGCATCAGGGCATTTATTTATTTATTTATTTAATTATTCATTATTATTATTATTATTATTATTATTATTATTATTATTATTATTATTATTGAGAGAGAGCAGTGCATGGCATCAAAGTGACACTTGAGTAAAATATACAAAGCCCAGTATACCCATCATGACTACCTGTCTGACAAGGGTACACAAGGCACATGCATCACAACCATATTTGCGCGACATGGTGATCTCATATCAAGATTAACAGCACATGACCTTGCAGGTAGAGCCCAGTTAGAATTTTCTTCAGGTTGAGTAGCCCATCCCGCTGAAAAGGTCCCTGAATAAGGGCTGTTTATGGATGTTGAACGAAACACTCATGTTTCCAAAGGTGAATTATCCAAACCCCAAAGAATTCCTCTCAACATATGGCTATGATGGTTCCCCCAATACTTCTGCTTGTGATCAGAGATGCACGTATCATTAGCCATGAAAGGACATGCTCAACTGGCTATGGTCAAACAACTGACAAGGAAATCTATGGTATTGAGCAGGATATTTGCAGTAGCCCGTCTTTGATACCAATACAAAACAAAGCACATGATAACACTTCCAGTCAGTGGAGATGAGAAGTCGTGAAAGCCACTGCCTAGTACTACATCAGGGCATTTCTTCTTCTTCTTCTTCTTCTTCTTCTTCTTCTTCTTCTTCTTCTTCTTCTTCTTCTTCTTCTTCTTCTTCTTCTTCTTCTTCTACTTCTTCTTCTTCTTCTTAAAGGCGGCGAGCTGGAAGAATCGTCAGTGCGCCGGGCGTAATGCCTTTTTCGTCCGTTACCTCTTGTGTATGTTGGTACCAAACACTCTTTACCGCGTATCCATACTTCCGGCATGTTATTATGATCGTGTTCATGATTATTATTATTATTATTAACCGTGTCAATTTTCTAAACATTATTCTTAAATCAGACTATTCTCCACCTTATAGAGAACCCAATTAAATTTTTCACTGAATCCATAAACTTTAAAATCATTTCGAAATAAAGGCAATTATCTTGTGGAAAATAGCTTGTTACGGATTTTCAATATCTCAGCTAATGAACAATTATGGAATGATACTTTAAATTATTACAATAGTCTTTTAGTTGAGTAGATTTTCAGATAAAACATTAAATTGGAAAACACAAAGCACCAATCCATGTAAAGAAAGACTTGCTCTTCAGTATAATTCAGTCTACACTCTGAAAGTAGCCATCTTAGTTGCCAAATCTTTCTTTAATCTTTTAATTAGAAAATTTCCATCGGAATACAAGTAACGAAAATCGAATAGAAATTCCTTAATCGATTATACACAACTTCACGTAGAATATAGCTTAATATAATCAATCCAAATTAAACTTGCCCAATACTGATCGCTACATTGCGATTTGAAATTTTATGCATCCAAACAGCTGTTCATTACACTGAAAATAAAATATTAGCGGACAGAGTAATCTAATATCTACTCAATATTATATATCGGATTAAATGGCAATTTATTTAAATTAAGGTTTAATCAACATTCTTGTACCTTCTGTCGCCCAAACAGAAGCGTTAACAAAACCCTTTGATAAGAGAATCTAAATTGTAAAACATAAATTATAAATAGAATTTTGAGTTAAACTGGGCAAAAACACTACAGAAATTTATGAGACGTCCCGGATTGCTTATAGATTAAGTTTTTATGAGCCGAGCGTCTGTTTTGAGTTGGCACAAGAGGTTCAAGGATAATAGACAGTAAGTGAGAGATGATGAGTAGTGTGCGAAGGGAAACATTGGAGCTAATTGAGTAAATTCGCAGTTTTCTGGCTGATGACTGCCATATGTCTATAAACGCGATAAGCATATTTTCTAGCTGGTGTAGTGGCAGTAGACAGAACTAATTATAAGATCTGAATATGCGAAGAGTTTCAGCAAAATTTGTTCCCTGGGTGCTCAATGACGAACAGAAGGAAAGACGCTTTGGTGACAGCAGGGAAATGCTTGAGCTCATTACCTCCAATCCCAGAGTATTTGAGTCTCTGGTGACCTTTGACGAAAGTTGAATCTACTATTATGATCCAGAGACGAGGTGACAGAGTGCCCAATAGAAGAAACCTGGCTCACACAGACGCAAGGCAGTCAGGCAAAGTAAGTCCAGCGGAAAGCCTATCATGTTTCACCTTTTCAACCAGGCCATCGTCTACATACGCTGGGTTCCCTCTGTCCAGACGGTCAAGAATGTGCTGTAGAGGTTTTGAAGGAGGTTAGGAAAAGACTTCGCCGCCACGTAAGGCTGAAACGTTACCATTTGGGTCGGTGGCACCTGCGCCAGGACGATACACCAGTCCACACTTCCATCTTTGTATCCTAAGAGAGATGGGCATCAAAACACTTCCCTACCCTCCATACAGTTCAGAGCTTGATCCTTGTGATTTGTTCCCCAAGCAGGGAAACCCCAGGGGTAGTCATTTTGGAGACACTGAGAAGATACCTAGACACTTTCCCTTTAGAGGATTTCCATGGGGCCTCAGCGATGTGATTGCTGCGCTACAACAGATGCATTCATGTAAAAGGATGCTACTTTGAAGTAGATTAGTTTTGTACTTGTCTCAAATTAATAAATGCATCTCTTGAAAAAAGTGTGGAAACTTCTTGAATGCATCTTGTATTCTCAGCAACAATTATATGAGTACTCACTTTTTTCTTTATACAAGTCCTTGAGCAGTTATTTAAAATATTACATTGCTTTCAAAAATTTTTGTCTAACAATTGATAGGTATAATAGAAATTACCTAATTAATTCAATGCACACATCGTTTCGGCTAATTCATTCGTCACACCTAACTAGCATTATAACATAAGTTAATTTAGCAGAAACTATTTTACTTGTACACATACACTCACACGCACACGCGCACACACACACATACACACACTTTCTTTTAGAATTTTTATTCAGTATTTCAATTTCCACGATCTACTAAAAATATTAATTTTTATCTCGTGCTATTATTTGTACATAATAATCATATATTATATCTTCAATTAATACATTTAATCTAACTGGCAGTCATAACTTATTGAGTAACCTGATCCACCCCTTTATACCGTTTAATTACAGAGACCTCGTATTATACATTTCAGCACACAAACCTAATGTAATAATCAATTCGGAAATTTGATAATTCTAAATGACTTTTAAACCTTTATTGATTCTACTATCTACCAAGTGATTCGAAAGAGTAAATATCATGTGTCACGTGGCCGACGAAAATATGGCAATTATTCACGTGAAAATATGCCAGCAAATATAAGAAGTCACATGGATATAGACGTCTGCATTGACACCAAATGCCTAAACTGTTGCCTTATGTAACGTATACTTTAAAATGAATGAAGACATGTTTGCATATCTTACGGTGGTGTAGCGTGGGTTTCAAAAAGGGCAGTGTGATAGTCAAATTGGCCATCTCATTCCTTAAACGTAACAGGCGCAGATATGGCTGTGTAGCAAGATACTTGCTTCCCAACTACATGGTTTCAGGTTCAGTCCCACTAGGCACCTTGGGCAAGTGTTTTCTACTACATCCTCGGACCGACCAAAATCTTGTGAATGGATTTGGGAGATGGAAACTAAAAGAAGCCCGTTATATATATATATATATATATATATATATATGTATCTATGTGTGTGTGTGTGTGTGTCTTTGTATCAGTGTTCGTCCCCTACCACCACTTGAAAACCCGTGTGTTTGCTTCACCGCAACCTTGCGGTTCGGCGAAACAGACCGATAGAATGAGTACCAGGCTTAAAAAGGAAGTACGGGAGTCGATTCATTCATTCGACTATTAATTCAAGGCGGTGCCCCAGCATGGTCACAGACTAATGACTAAAACAATAGAAGATGAAAGATACCTTCAGTTAAAACAAAGATACATATTTAAGGTGACTGAACTGTGTGGTTTGCCCATCCCGCATGCCTCGCTACACTTATTGAATATATACTAATATTTGACACGTGTGATTTGAACATCTGCATACGACCACAGGCAGTCTCTTTCACCCCCATACATTCTCCCATGCACATAAATTCTCCCATGCAATACAATACATTACATATTCTAATACATAGCCGTAAGACTGCAGTGATGTTGTAAGTGGCTAGGAGTCGCACGATACAAAACACATGCATGACCACAGCAAACTGACAATATGCAATAAGGTTGCAGAAATGATTACCTGCGATGCAGGTACATGCTACAAGTGAAGTTATACGTGCAAATGTATATAAAATAAAACACGCCCAAGCATATTGGTGTGCGTACGAACAGGAACATTTGTCGCCATCCCCCACACGACACACCTACATGCATGTTGATCAACACTATATGCATTATCATGCTTTACTGAACTAAAGATAAAAATAAGCTTTCTTCCTTCGTCAACACATTACACGAGGAAATATAAATAGAAAATAATTGCACATACCGTACAAAGCAGGTTCACACATCTACAAGTCCACACGTTTGCACAAATAGCTCCAAGATAAGTGAATTTTAAATCCCCTCACGATAGCCACGTGTATATTATAAGGATATTTATGCAGTAAATGCTATTCCGGTCAGGAGTAAAAGTAATTAAATTATTTTATTTTAAATTTATTTATTAATTCATAATAGAGTATAAGGATAAAAATCACGTTAATGATTTTTATCAGGTATTCAGCATGCTATAACAATTTATAGGTAATTTATACTAATGAAAGAATATTAAAAAGACCTCACGTTAATCATTAACATGATTCTTATCCTTATATTCTATTATGAATTAATAAATAAAATTAAAATAAAACAATTTAATTACTTTACTCCTCACTGGATTAGCATATATATATACATATGTAGGTTTTGTGTGTGCGCGCGTGTATATATTATTTTACTTGTTTCAGTCATTTGACTGTAGCCATGCTGGGACACCGCCTTTAATCGAGCAACTCG
The DNA here is from genome assembly GCF_006345805.1 of Octopus sinensis. Taxonomy (NCBI): domain Eukaryota; kingdom Metazoa; phylum Mollusca; class Cephalopoda; order Octopoda; family Octopodidae; genus Octopus; species Octopus sinensis. The sequence goes on along the minus strand of NC_043000.1, from coordinate 55,921,881 downwards.
ACCCTAGGACTTATTCTTTGTAAGCCTAGTAATTATTCTATCAGTCCGAACCGCTAAGTTACGGGGACGTAAACACACCAGCATCGGTTGTCAAGCGATGTTGGGGGGACAAAACACAGACACACAAACATATACACACACATACATATATACATATATACGACGGGCGTCATTCAGTTTCTGTCTACCAAATCCACTCACAAGGCTTTGGCCTGCCAGAGGCTATAGTAGAAGACACTTGCGCAAGGTGCCATGCAGTGGAACTGAACCCGGAACCATGTGGTTGGTAAGCAAGCTACTTACCAAACAGCCACTCCTGCGCCTATATGTATATATATATATATAGTATATATATATATATATATATATATATATATATATATATATATATATATATATATGTATATATACATATACACACACATATATCTACATATGTATATATATATATATATATATATATATATAGGGAGAGTTTACGAAAAAAACAAAAGACGAAGACAGGTGGTGTACAAAACAAACAGATGTATTAGTATAACGCTCAGGAATAGAAAAAGTGTTTTACATTTCGAGCCTACACTCTTCTACAGAAAGGGGCACAGGAAAAAACAAGGAGAGAAACAAGGAGAAAGAAAAGTGTGTGTAGTGACATATGCATGTGTATATATAAATATTTATATGCGCATATGTATATATATATATATATATATATATATATATATATATTATATATATATATATATATATATATATACTTACACGTACATATATTCGCTCTGCTGTCACAATTTGATTCATGAAAATATGTTGCTGCACCTGAAAGTACTCTACACACAGGCGTAGTCCTGGCAAGATTTCTGTATGGAACTGCTCTTGTATGCAAATACTTCTTCTCCATGCCATCGGTAGTAATCGCTCAACTAGCTTTACAGCAGTGTACTCGCACTGGTTGCCCTCAGAACGCAAAGAGCTTGAAACAGATCCCAGGAAACATCTTACTTGACAACCTATCATTTCCGTCAACACACAACTCAGGACAAGTACTTTATTCATCGAACCTGAATGGACAAAAGAAGAACATGTTCTCGACGTGATTTCACTCAGTGCACAAAGAGCCAGAGCGAGAATCACTCCAAAACATCCTGTTCGATGGTTCTAACGACTTATTTTCTTTTCTTAGATTACATTTATTCCTCTTCCTTTCGTCCTATTTTTATTACACTGATAACATACACATAATAACCATCCTTTCATTCACTGCTATATAAAAAAAATGTTCTCTCAAGTTTGTACATAGATATTATTTATTACTGTCAACCAACTGGTGTTGGTAAACGACAATAGTTTAAATTACTGTTCTGTTCTGAAAATACAGCGTTTCAACATGATTATGCAGTCATGTACATACTGCACAACATACTAGTATTTTCTAGGGAAACACGTGTAATGATTATGTAATTTATGTTATAATAAAAAGTCAAACTAGATCTCTTTTATTCTGCTCTCATATATATATGTATATATATATATATATATATATATATATATATACATATACATATACACACATACATATATATATATATACATGTATATACACACACATATATATATGAATACATACATACATAAATGCATGCATATATATATATAATTGATTAAAAATAGAGAAAAGATAAGAAAAAGAAACAACACGAGGACGTAGCACAAATATTAATAAGACACTGTACATAGGTATGAATATATCTATACACACATGTGTATATATATACATATATATCTATATACCTCTGTGTATGTATACATATATTCATACTTATGTACATACATACATTCACACATACATATATACATGTATTCACCCACATACTCGCAAGTGCACGCATATCTATGCACACTTAGATGTGTGTTCTTATATGTATGGATATGTGAGTGTACGAAACAGTCTGACATGAATATCACAATTTACAGTTTTATCTTACCTATAAATATGAAATCATAGTGTATGTAATGAAATCTTCGTAATTGTATATCGATTAAACTGTCTTCTTATCTTCTGTTTTGTTTTTATGGAATGAATCAAATATATATTTAGTGAAATAAATAGATGTGCTAACATTCTCCACGAAATCTTTTAACACAGCACGAAAGAAATTAATTAGAAAAGAACATGAGACAGCATAAGATTATTGATAAAAATCGTCGATAGAGGTAGCACAGTGCAATAGCTATTAGTGTCACGACAAATGAATCTGAAAGGCAGCTGTATGGTAGATCCGTGTAACCCATACCAGCCTGAAAGATGGGTTTTGTAAAATTTCGATGAGGGAGACGGTAGTGTGGAGACGAAGACGTGGATGATGGTGATATTACTGACGATGATAATAATGATAATAATGATGGTTTTGAGAAGGAATAAGAAAAGAAGGAGGAAAACCAGACTCTTCAGTAAATATGGATTTACTGAAACCGGACTGTTGTTCATTAAGAAGGGACACGAAACCATACTGTTGGAAAAGGTGAATATTATCGACTGTTTCTATTATCTTTCAAGTGTTCGAAGTGAAAGTGACATTTCGACAGTATGCTCTTTTCGAAAATGGGAACCATAGCAGTATGTTTGCAAATAAGGTCTCAGATTGCTTTAGATGCAATAGGAGAGAACGAGAGAGAGAGAGAGAGAGAGAGAGAGAGAGAGAGAGAGAGAGAGAGAGAGAGAGAGAGAGAGAGAGAGAGAGAGAGAGAGAGAGCGAGAGCAGACATTGTACTAATAGATAAGAAGATAGATATAGAAAGCTTCAGACTGAAATGTTTCGCTAGATTAAGGGCGAACCCTAGATCGCACTGTTTGGTGATAATGATAGGGATGTTGACAGGATCAGACTTCTAAGCAACAGAAGGCGTTTTCAGGGAATACGGAAGTGGGTATAGTAAAATAGAGAAGGAAATTTCTTAATTGATTTACTAGGAACGAGCAACGAGGAGATTACTGGCTGTTTGATGCATAGAGATCTCGTTTGCAGCTCTGATGATAATATTGCAGGAATTAATGCAATAGGTAAAAAAATCCACTTGTTGGTTGAGGTAGGGGATTATTTTCCATCTGCTCCAGGCGTGTCCTTCGTCTATACTTTTGTAACGAGTTTAGGGCGCTTCGATTCCATGAGAGATGTGCAAGTGAAGAGATCTACCAGAATTAGAAACTCAACTCCATTTAGATGACTCGAAATACCATAGATTTTCTTGAGGATGTGTTATGAAAGGCCTTGATTTGATCAAATAGGCGAAGAGACGTTGATGATTTCGCAAAGTGAAAACGGTCAATAATCTTTGGAATATCGGTGTGTCTGTCGGGAAGATGAATACAAAAGATACGAATTATTGGTAAACGACTGCAGCAGCATTGGTGCGGAAGTGTTTGGTTGCCAAGATCAGTTGAGCCATCGAAAACAACAAATTCAAGGAAGATTTACGCGTGATGCTGCTGTAGCATGAGTAAAGACATTTGAACAGTTTATGGTGACTGGAAGGATTTAGTGAGTAGGTACTTAGGTAATAGAGTTAAGAAGTGATTGAGCTTGAGTAATTGAGATTCTGTTTTGCTGATATCCAGATTAGAGAAGAAAATTCTTCATGCGAATTGACAAAAATTTAGATGTAGAGTTGGACTATAGTGCTGACTGGGTAGTATATAATAGTTAGAGATAACATTTGAGGGATTTGTGTCACAATGAGGAGCAATATTTATAGATTGGGTGTTAGTAAGAGATGCTGCATGTGGTCAAAACTAGACCGAGTTTTCAAATAGAAGAGGGATAGGCATCCAGCAAATTGAGTGTTATTCATTTTAAACTTAATTCTATTGATTTCATTGATTATTTGATATAATTTTTGTCACTGAAAAGATAATAAACCACAATTCATGAATTGCTGCGAACCGGTACTTTGATCTCTGTAAATAGCTTAGGTGAATATTTCAGAGGGCATACGTTTCTGGGGGCAGCAATCACGAGCTGAAATTTACGAGGGCACTAGAATATACTCACGCCGGCTGTGTAACCCCGAACAAGGCTGGGTACCTGTCACACCGGAATTCGATCCGTTGGAAAAAATGTTCTTATTTGTAATTTCTGGCAAACAGTATCACTATGGAAAGGAAAGTGCTGTGAGTATTGGCGCGTCAAGACACCGTGTTATACTTTAATTGGATGGCTGGGTGTAGAATCAGCATTATTTTCAGTTGATTCTCATATCAATACTTCACAGTTTGCCAGACTATTGAGGGAGTAGGCACACACGAACAAAATTGATAAAGGTAGTGAGATTAAACAAGAAGAGGAGAACTAAACGTAGATACCAGCAGACGTCCCAGTAAAGGCGAAATAGTAGAACCCACTAATACATTGTAGTGTAGGAATGTGGGAAACTTCAAATGGTCGTCGTGACAGACGTCAAATCGATATGAACACATATGACGCTATCAAATGCACCTTCTATTATAATACATAAGTAAGCTTTTTGTGTTAATATTGAAAATACAAGAAATTGAAGAGACAAATTGTCTCTTCAATTTCTTGTATTTTTTCCCTTAAGAAAGACTAATAGCAACGGAATTCACTGCAATACATTTATATTGTACGAACTTCTATGGATCAACTTTTGCCAATCTAGGCTGCTACAAACTCCTTAATTTCTGGATTTTACCTATTTTGTGCCTTGTAAAAGAAGGCTTAATTCTCGGCATTCAAATCCTTCACCGTTTTAGTTCGCTTTTGAAACAATTTCGCATCGCATACACAAACTGTGTTTTGATCGGGCCCAAAAGTGTTTACATTCAATCATTTATTTGCCTTTGAACTCATTCAAAGTACGAAATGTTAAACATATTGTAACAAATACGTATAGAAATGAAACATAAAGATTTTAGCAACAAAACGGGATCCCGAAGAAAACAGCGGTTGGAAATAAATGGCGCTGCATTTAGTTTCGGCCTTCTATGCTCTAAGTTCAAATCTCACTGGTTATTAGTTCTTACAATTCATCCAAATTTTAACGATGAAATATTGAACCGATTCCACTGACTATAAAAGAAAGCATTTCTAGTATTATTCAGAAGTGTTAAAGTTGATAAAAATGCTACAGCACTGCATTAAGTATCTTACGGAATTTAGTTTCGTTTTTTATACGTATGTAGTTCAAATTTCATCATGGTGAAAATAATCTTCCTCGATATAATCTAATAACCAATCTTAATTGTAAGAGAATATCGCAAATTTCTACTCTGTTGAAGAGACAATAGTTTCAAACTGTCCATGAAACAAATTCACTTACCTTTAGCAGATTAATGCCCATAGAGATGGCAATAACGTTCCAAACACATGCATTCTTTCTCTAAGCCTATTGAATCACTGTGCCTAGTGAAAAGAAACCAATATTATCTGGAAGAAGGAAAATAGAATAACATTTGTATATAGATGAGTATTCCCCAGAGTTAAATGATCTTTCAGAAATGGTTAAGTGAAGTGATATTTTTCTGAAACTTTTCTTTTAATCAAATTTTATTTCTTTACATGTTTCTTGGTGAATTTCCTAATAGACCAGGAAATTTAATCAAGTTCTGACATTGATCAATCAATAAGAGAGTAAACATCATTCAGCAGTTCAATAACACTAACGTCCGTGTAAATTTAGGTAGCCAATGTTAAACATCAAAACATTAATTTGCTCGTACAGTTTCGGTCTTGGTTTCGTGTTTTTTTAATAAACAGTCTACTCTTCTAATTCAGGTCTTTTTACATTGAAGTGTTGCAATTACATTTATATGTAAAGGGAAGCAGTCACTACAACAAATGTAGCGTGTTGTCTGCAGTACCAGGATTACAACACCGGATAAAATAGGACAAATCACTAAAAAAGAAATATAAAAACATTTCTTCTAGCAATGCTTGATTTACTCTTATATTATTGGATATTACAAAATTCCTGATTGCAAACCTCGACACATAATTGATGTGAATGAATTATCCTGAATGTTATTCTGAAAGGCTAACCAAAACAATTAAGGGAGAAATGGGAACTTGATGTCAAAACCTATATTTTCTCGTGTTTGATTGTACTTTTGGGATTGTTCGCATATATTCGGAAGAAACAATCAAGTTAACCATGATTTCAGTCTTGTTTGTGGAGGTTTATTACAACTACTAGTTGGAGATAAAGTATGCACATCATTTGTTCCAACTCTCTGCACTGCGTGTTCAAATCCCACCGAGGCCAACTTCACCGTTCACCCTTTCGGTAGTTGACTAAATAATATGGCAATCCATGCAGTGGGTTGGCCGATATTATAATACTTGGACTTTCTGAGTTCTTGGATAATAATCTGTTCACCGGTTTGACACCAGTACTTGGTCACATGTACTCTTAGTGGTGTTTGAGAGTAGCTTCATCTCTTCCTCCCACAAGTTTTGGAAGCACTGGAGGAAAAATAAAGTAACATGGACTCTATCTTACTTATCATGACTAAACTACCAATGAAGTACACGAAAATTTAGGATCGGTGGAAGGAAAAAAAAGCAATGAAAGTACATTTAGTTGATAAAGTTAAGTCTGAAAATGTATAATTCCTAATGCATGTTTCAGATAAGCATTTCGCATTGAAGTAGTTAATGCGATGGATGAGGAAGAACAACGGCAACGTTTCAATGATATGCGAAGCATCGAAGTTGGTTCGCCCTAGTTCAGCTTTGATCAAGCAAGAACTACAATAAAATGCATTCCAGCCGTGACTATTCAGTCTTTTTTCAGACATTGTATCAAGTATCAGTTACCTAATATTTTACTTCTTAAAACGGCAGCGAATTATTTGAGCAGTGATCGTCTGCGTGGAAAACCCCTGGAAGCGCTTGAAAAATATAATATAACTGAAAATTTCAAAAAGTGACTGCAATTATTTTCACTTTCACATTACAGAGTAACAATCCAATACTTCTGAAGTGTTCAACTTTTCTTTGATGAAGTCACCGTCTCTCTTTATGTGTAAATTTCAACAGAAATGTCTTCTCTTATATAAGTTTAGTTATTGAATAATTAATTAAATGCAAGTTAATTGTCTTAAGAGTCTATACTATAATCTGTGATAAAAGAAATTACATCGATTTATATTCCAATATTATGATAACGGTCACCAAAGAATATAAGATGGAATGTGCTAAAGAGGAGGAATATGAATGCGTAACAAATAATTAGAAGCAGACTAATCGGCCAAACAGAATAAAATTAAGATAACGCGCAAACCAGTTCGCCTTGGGAGGCCCCTCACATTTACATTGAACATATAATAATTTAGTTATGATATATGAACTGAGATAATTGATAATAATTTACATGTTCTCGAGTATTGATCTCATTTGTTATGATTTTCTGTTTAATATTTTCAATTGACTTGCAATCGTAATCTCTGGTGAGTTCTCGCATTAAGTCCAGTATACGTCAGTGTAAAACTATATCACAAAAGTACCCTAAACTACACGGAAAAGAGTGGCAATGGTTTACTCACATATACTTTCCAACTACAAGCGCACAGAAGTGTGGCTTCCTCTTTGTGTCTCTTATATAATAATAACAATAATATAGTACAACGATCTCGGTTCTTCTGAATCAGCTGCATATAGCGGCTCACTTGCCTCTATTTTGTTATTGCTACTGTGTCCTTCAAGACCAGCACGACGCATATCTCTCAGTCCTTCCTTTCTAAACCGCCAACGCTCGTGAATGTTGTTACCGCCTTCATTTTATCTGTAGATTTTTACTGAATGTCACTCAAACAAATCTCTTATTTGGACGAAGAACAATAGTTAAGAACGCGGAAACAATTCTTTGCTGAATTTGGAAGACAAAATATATTAACAGCATATACTCCACATAAGTAAGATTCATACATAGCTTAAACAAATTATACAATGCTAATTATGTTTTAGTGTCTCTCCAGATTTAGAAAGCTATCCTACACCGAATTTAAAATTTTTAAATAATTATATGGTATCTCAGTAATTATATTTTAGAGAAGATGAAATACCAATCTTTTATTATAATACTTCATTATAAACAATATTTCCAATTAATTTTACATTAGGAATTAATACGTACATTATATTTTCTTTATTTAAATTCGAAGGATTCGCATATAATTCAATGAGTTAATTTAACATATTTAATGCACGTGGTTAAAACGACATTAGTTAAGTACAAGTAGTATTTTCCAGTAGATGGCTAATGAAAAAACCCCATTCCGAGCAACATACCATCTTAATACGATTTCTTGCCGAAGTAATGATGCAAGTATCATTAATTAAATGAATAAGATTGTACATTTGTGGGCATAGAAATTAAATTCTTCAGAGAAGCCATTCATATGAAAACTAGTATGTTAAAATTGGAGTATCTGAGTCTTCAAACATACAACTTTAGTGCTGAAGTATTTTGAAAATAACATTGTAAAACAAAGCCTAAAAATAAATATCTATTGAATTGGTCAAGAGAAGTTGGTGGTGGCCGTTTCCAAATTAATTGTTCTATCTATCTATCTATCTATCTATCTATCTATCTATCTATCTATCTATCTATCTATCTATCTATCTATCTATCTATCTATCTATCTATCTATCTATCTATCTATCTATCTATCTATCTATCTATCTATCTATCTGTCTGTCTGTCTGTCTGTCTGTCTGTCTGTCTGTCTGTCTGTCTGTCTGTCTGTTGGTCTGTCAGTCTGTCTGTATTTTGTATCTATTACTTTAATATCCCAATGTTCTTTTTCTGAATAAGTCTTATAGCTCCTGTATTTTTACAAGTTAATACAAATTGTTTAATTTGTTGATACCGCTTGTAGTTATAAGCAGGTGCTGGCGTAGTGGACATGCTACCCGGTGCGACTGATTGCTATAGATTCTCAGGCGGATTTTGTTGTTTTAACGCTGTTGAACGGTACTGTCCTGGTGTCGAAACCATAGTGATATCCGCTTGCTAGCTGATGAAGGGAATGCATATTTGTTGTGCTTGTTTGCAAATTGTTTATGTCTTAGTCTCGTTATTCTGAGTTGTCTTTGTTATAGTAAAATGGAAGGCGTTTGTGGATTTATGGTATGTGAAGTCATTTTCCGTAATATATATACATATAACAAAGTGGAGTTGTAAGGTATCGCACGAGTGGAATTATATATGAAAGAAGGTTTGAAAATGCAATTTTAAAAGATGTTTATTTACTTTACCGGTAAAGTAAATAAACATCTTTTAAAATTGCATTTTCAAACCTTCTTTCACATATATATAGCTTTGCAATCTAAAGAAAAATCCTATTTGAATATTTTATGATATCCACTGCTAAAAGAGACAAAATTTCCAATTTAGATGTTTTATCGATGAGCAGTGAAAACCAAGTGCAGTGGTTTCTTTATATTTTTTAATACATTTATACATATCTACAACTCCTGAAATATTTTTCTACCGTTTCGAGTATTTGTTAAAAGTACAGAGGAAACTAAT
>NC_043000.1:55904838-55907338 GCF_006345805.1 Octopus sinensis | reverse complement strand
GAGGTGTCAAAAATTTCATAGCATAGTTGTGAACAACATACAGATATTGTTCAAGTGGAACGGTTTGAAAGTGCGTTAATGACCAGTTCTTTCTACTACATCTTTAAAAAGACTCCGCCGGTTACGACGACGAGGGTCCCAGCTGATACGATCAAGGGAACAGCTTGCTCGTGAAATTAACGTGCAAATGGCTGAGCATTCCACAGACACGTGTACCCTTAACGTAGTTCTCGGGGATAATCAGCGTGACACAGAGAGTGACAAGGCTGACTCTTTGAAATACAAGTACAACTCATTTTTGCCAGCTGAGTGGACTGGAGCAACGTGAAATAAAGTGTCTTGCTCAAGGACACAACGCGTCGCCGGGAATCGAACTCACAACCTTACGATCATGAGCCGAATGCCCTAACCACTAAGCCACGCGCCCTCACACTACATCTTAATAATTGTATAAAGTGTCTAACGTCAAGTCACTTGCTAGACATGTATAACTACAGAATACATACAGATATACGTCTATATATATATATTTGCATACACAGGCATACATACACACACACATACATACACACATACATGCACACACACACACACACACACACACACACACACATATATATATATATATATATATATATGTATATATATATACACGCAAGCACATACAAACACACATATAGACACATACATATATGTGTGATATATCTGTTTACACAAACGTTATTAAACTAAAAAGTTATTAACAAAGGTACGTACGTAACAAATAAGGGCATACACACAGGCACACAAACAAGGACATATCTCTATTTCACATACACATAAATGATAAAAAAATAAAATTACATTAATATGCAGTTGTCAGATGCATCTATGAATGCATTATGGTATGTATGTATGAATGTAATGAATATATGCACGGATGTATAAGTGTGTATATATATATATATACAGAGAGAGAGAGAGAGAGAGAGATAGAGAGAGAGAGATAGAGAGAGAGAGAGAGAGAGAGAGAGATACACACACACACACATATATAAGTTGGCCTGCTTCCCCACCCAGCAGGGACATCATTCAAAAACGACGCGCGATACACAGACACATACATACACACATGCATACATATATATTTAGTATACATACGTAAACATATATTATATATTATATATATATACAGAGAGAGAGAGAGAGAGAGAGAGAGAGAGAGAGAGAGAGAGAGAGAGAGAGAGAAAGAGAGAGGATGCTAGTGATGGCCGGTTCATAGGGCAACCTAGGGTTTCGTGTCCATAAAGCGCTTAGCTTTACACACGTCCTATCAGACCCTAATGTTCGGTGGCCTATAACCATGAACCGGCCATGACTACCATTCTATAATTACTCTACTGTTCTATAACTTAGAGTGTGCTTCTCTTTCCGATTTATGAATTACTGAAGATATGTTATATATACGTATATGTGTATTATACATATAGTTTTTTCTCTTTTTATTTCTCTTTTACTTGTTTCAGTCATTTGACAGCGGCAATGCTGGGGCACAGCCTTTAGTCGAGCAAATCGACCCCAGGACTTATTCTTTGGAAGCCTAGTACTTATTCTATCGGTCTCTTTTGCAGAACCGCTAAGTTACGGGGACGTAAACACACCACCATCGGTTGTAAAGCGATGTTGGGAGGACAAACACAGACACACAAACATATACATACATATACATATATATACGTATATACGACGGGTTTCTTTCAGTTTCCGTCTACCAAATCCACTCACAAGGCTCTGGTCGGCCTGAGGCTATAGTAGAAGACACCTGCCCAAGGTGCCACGCAGTAGGAATGAACTCGGAACCATGTAGTTGCTAAGCAAGCTACTTACCACACAACCACTCCTGCGCCTATGCATACATTCATGCATGAGTATAAATATGCATGTGTGTGTATACATTTAGACGCTTGAAAGAGGTGTGTTAAAGTTGAAATAATAAAGCACCTAACGTTGGGGTATTCTAAAGTTATCTTTTAATTGGAAACGTAAATACAAGAATCTAGTGGCAAATGAGAAGGGGAGATAATTTGGAGTAGTTAAGAATTAATTTCACAGAAAATTAAACACTGATGCTTTAGGGAAATTTCTCTCTTTGTTAACAGGTATTTTAGTATATGTTACTGTAACTTTATATTTGATAACATGATGTTCATAGAAGCCGAAACAAATTGTGGGATAGGTAATGGCTTTAGAAATTTTATTAGATAAATTAAATGAAAAATACTGTAGAGTTATATTAACATGAAATATATATGATATATGTACGCGCATATATAGATACATACACACACACACACACACACATATATATATATATATATATATATATACCTACACCAAACACGTACGCACACACACACATAAATCTCAAATATATTTGTCCTTTTTAAACCATTATAATCTGTTTTTCCATTCCTATATTTCATAGTATAATGTATTTAGATTCTTAAACCGCAATACACAT